>NW_027176318.1:3529064-3581564 GCF_023349555.1 Cebidichthys violaceus | reverse complement strand
TCAAGCAGGAGCAGCTTCAAGCAGGAGCAGCTTCAGCAGGAGCAGCTTCAAGCAGGAGCAGCTTCAAGCAGGAGCAGCTTCAGCAGGAGCAGCTTCAGCTTCTACGGGCTCCGCAGCAGCTTCTATGGGGGCTTCAGCAGGGACAACATCAGCGGCAGCTTCTACAACTGGTGCAGCTTCTGCAGCAGGGGCTTCAGGAGCAGCTTCGACAGGAACTCCAGAAAACAGACAAGCTAGAAGTGCAGAGATCCAAACATTTTATAAAAAATGATATTAAAACAACCATCAAGTAAGATGATATACAAGAGCAGCTGCTCTGATGGCAACAATACCAAAACATGACAAATGAATGAGTGTCTGCTCATTTTAAAACCAACCTTTATACAGGTGGTTTGAATACTGCATGTTGAAGGCAGAATCACTTATTACTTTTCCAAACATTTTCGGTTGGTAGTCACCACAAAATGCACAAATGTGTTAAGTTGTTAGTGTCAGAAATGTACTCATTGAATACATTTGTTACTGCCTAAGTTCATGTTGATAAACATTGTGAAATATTAAGGAAAAGGATAGCAGTGTCGTGACGTGGTGACATAAAACTATTGCTGAGTCAATTGGAGGGTTTCATCAACAGCCCGGGGAAACATTCTCAATGAGCGCTCAGCTCCATCTACTGGCAACTCTATTTCAATCAAGCGTTTCACTCCTGCACCTTGTGGAAACTGAGGTGCCTTGTTTTCAAAACGTCCATGTCTTATGCAGTCGAGCCTCCAGAGCAAGTCCGAAAAAAAATCACTAACCGTCCTGCAATGCACTCACAAAGACAGTAATATAAATTCCACAGTTCTGCATCAGTCTGGCTTATCTCAAACAACCCCGACATCTTCTGGGAAATCAGTTTACAGCACAGATTAAAACAGCTTTGCTGGTTCCCAGCTGCCCCTGTCAGCTGCTGCAAACTGGATAATCCAGGCCTTTAGTTTTTGTGTTGCTTGGTGACAGTCACAAAGTTTCTAAAGAATGCAGCCATGTTGCAGCAGGCCAGACTGACAACAGTGAATGTGGGCTGCTTAATGTTTCCCTCCACCCAATGGAAATACTATCTGCTCTGTAGCTGCAGGGGCTGGTCAGGAATAGGAGTCTAAGATAGATATGAGAACTAAGGAGAATCACAGAGCCACACAAATGCAGGATTTACCATGTTAAGTATGTCCTATGAACCATTAATCCAATCTGCTGTGAATATGCTGATCATACGGTGGATATTTAAAAGAAAACAAGAACATGAGCTGAATCTGAAATGGTTCACTTTTCTCTGTTTAGTGTGTGTGTTAGCCATACATTACATTTGCCATGCTGCATCATTGAAAGTGACAATTTCCGTACCTTATTACAGACTCAACTAAAAAGTATATACAGCACTTTGCCAGAGTTCACCATTTGCATTGCACAGACAGACAAAAAAAGAAAGAAATTGATTGACGAAGCATAGGTTAAATCTACAAGTGGATCAAGAACAAGTCAGACTGAGATTGACAAAAATGACTTATGAGACTTATGAGTTTACACGAAGGTTTTCATTTTGTAATTTAAAAGTTATTCAGATTAATCCATTGCTCTGGATGTAAGTGTGATACTGTAGAATCATGAAAGTTCCAGTGGTGGAAGTAGTGAGCAGGCTGGTCTCATCCAGCATTCGTAGCTATACCTACAACAAATCAAATGTCGTCATTTGTTGTTATCCCACAAAATACTTTCATATGTTATGCTGGTTTTACTACTTTTGTTTTCGCAAAGGACATGTGTCATTGCCTCTTTCTACTACAGGAACTCAACGAAAGGTAACGCAACATGATTGCATTGTCACAGGTTCTGCTTTTGTTTTTCTGGAAAGTCAGCCCATGGCAGGAATAAGGAAACAGACAGTGGAGGAAAATGTAAAGTTATAGAAAAATAAATGCTGACAATGCCCTGGATTCAGCCAAAAGTTAAACAAAATAAATACAACTATCAGCACCACTTGTCATCAGCTGCCCTCCGTCTCTGACCAAACAACACAAATCATTTTTTGGCTGGTTGTTTTTGTATACACGTTTGGATTTGGATATGGTTGTCATTCGAATGCAAAAGCTCCTACGGATATCAAAGCACAGAACCCAGATAAAGTCTGAACTTTCACAGCAGCCAACTTCTTATTATTTCACAGCTCATTAAGTAATCCAACATCTGGAACAACAAACCCTATAATGTCAACTACACCAGATTACAGGAAATGCTGTGCGGAGCTCTCTTATGGAAGGGGGCGGGGTGCTGTGAAGCTCATAGAATCCTGCTGACTTGCTGCTGAGACTATTTGCAATGTTTTTAGAACGTTTAGTGGCTCTAGCCAGGGACAGCCTGTGGACAGGAGGTACAGAATGTTAATAAATGTCAAGAATGAGGGAGTTCTGTTGTGCAACATACTGTTGTTGACAGACCCTCTGTTCGGATGGCTGGATGAACTGTAGCAGGGGGATACAGGGAGAAAAATGCAATACAAAACAGGCTCTTCAATTAAAAGTGAAATCACAAAAAAACTGCTAAAATCTAAATGTATGCAAAAATGATAACAATGTAAATGACACTACTAAATAAATGAAACCTAATCATTCTTCTGTTTTTAGATGGTCCCATGATTGACCATGTTTTTTGGAACCATTGGTTCCCAATGTGTGTTGTCTTTTTCTAAATGATTGACTACCTTTTCACATGCTTTCAAGAAACCAGGCAATTGCAGCTCATTTAAATAGTATCCTGGATACTACAAAAGCCATGACAACATGCAATATGTCAGTAAACTGATTACTTCCATACCCCAACATTATTTTAGAACATCTTTACCAGATGAAAGGTCGGTGTATAATTAAACAGTCATGTCCATGATACATTCTTGCAGATCACCGCTGTATATCTGAAACCAGCTATTAATGGAGTGGAAAGTTTTTTCATTGTTTCAGAGGAGCAGTGAATCAGAGAACCTCTCAGCTGGACTGAGAACTCTGCAGTCCTAGTAGAGCTAGAGAAAACAAACAAATAACTTTATTTAAACTTGGAACAGCATTTCTGTTATCCCAGAGGACTAGGTTGAAGCAGGAGTTCTCAGTTTGAATAATTGATTTCATTTTTGTGCTTTGACTGAACCTGTTTATTTTATTTTACAGCTTCATATCCAGTATTTCTTTTTATTTGCACAAGAGAGGTTTTTAGTTTTCAGTGAGGAAACAAATTGGACAGAATGAGGTAGAGGGGGGCTTTGTAGCTGCCAGGAATGCTGGTGGAATTTAGGTAAAACTAAAATATAATAAATGCTATTTTATGATTAACTCTCCACAGTTCTGTATTAAAACTAAAACTTAAAACCCTTAGTATCCAGGGAAAATTGTCCTGGTAAGTAATCATTTTAAAACTACAGGAACACTTTAGGTGTGCCTGTGAGCCACAGGGGTTTGTTACAAGATGGCAATTTCCCATCGGACATTTTTTAATTGGCATAATGGCCCAAAGTGAATTACAAGAGGGTTCATGCAAACAATCGTCCTCAGGCCGATTTTTGCATCAATTGACTAATGATTGGACCAGTGTTTGCTATAGCTGAGGTTCTTATGGGTAAACCTTTGGGTTAATAAACATGGGACAGTATACACCAATAATAAAAGAATGCAGGCAAGGCTACAAATATGTAATCTTTCCCCATCGTCCCCAAGTACATCATCGTCACAGATTTGGTAGTCAAAGTAGTAGTTTGTTTTGCTGACCATAAGGAGTTCAGTGGAAATGCTGTAGCAGCATCATTTACGGGAAGTCAAATAGCTTGTCTTGCGCAGTCTGTTACTGTAGGTCACTATCTGGGCATGCAAAAGAACCACACGCGCCAAACTCACTTACATGAAACATTTCCCATCTGGAGTTCCAGTCTGAATTTGTATAGCCCAAAATCACAAATCTGCCTCAGAGGGCTTTACAATCTGTACACATACGACATCCTCTGTCCTGGGACCCTCACATCGGCACAGGAACAAATATCCCCAAAAAAACGTTAACAGGGAGAAAAAAAGGAAGAAACCTCAGGAAGAGAGACAGAGGAAGGATCCCACTATCAGGATGGACAGAAGTGTGAAAGATGTCATGTGTACAGAATAAGTAATGTTAGTAATGTGCATTAATGAGATATGGATTCATACAGAAGGAGAGAGAGAAGAGGAGAGAGGAGCTCAGTGTATCCTAGGAAGACCCCCGGCAGTCTAGGCCTATAGCAGCTTATCTAGGGGCTGGTCCAAGGCAAACCTGAACCAGCCCTAACTATAAACCTGAGCCAGCCCTAACTATAAACCTGAGCCAGCCCTAACTATAAACCTGAGCCAGCCCTAACTATAAACCTGAACCAGCCCTAACTATAAACCTGAACCAGCCCTAACTATAAACCTGACCCAGCCCTAACTTTAAACCTGAACCAGCCCTAACTATAAACCTGAGCCAGCCCTAACTTTAAACCTGAGCCAGCCCTAACTATAAACCTGAGCCAGCCCTAACTATAAACCTGAACCAGCCCTAACTATAAACCTGAACCAGCCCTAACTATAAACCTGAACCAGCCCTAACTATAAACCTGACCCAGCCCTAACTTTAAACCTGAGCCAGCCCTAACTATAAACCTGAGCCAGCCCTAACTTTAAACCTGAGCCAGCCCTAACTATAAACCTGAGCCAGCCCTAACTATAAACCTGAACCAGCCCTAACTATAAACCTGAACCAGCCCTAACTATAAACCTGACCCAGCCCTAACTTTAAACCTGAGCCAGCCCTAACTATAAACCTGAGCCAGCCCTAACTTTAAACCTGAGCCAGCCCTAACTATAAACCTGAGCCAGCCCTAACTATAAACCTGAGCCAGCCCTAACTATAAACCTGAACCAGCCCTAACTATAAACCTGAACCAGCCCTAACTATAAACCTGACCCAGCCCTAACTTTAAACCTGAGCCAGCCCTAACTATAAACCTGAGCCAGCCCTAACTTTAAACCTGAGCCAGCCCTAACTATAAACCTGAGCCAGCCCTAACTATAAACCTGAACCAGCCCTAACTATAAACCTGAACCAGCCCTAACTATAAGCGTTACCAGAGAGGAAAGTCTTAAGCTTACTCTTAAATGTGGTGAGTGTGTCTGCCCCCCAAACTGAAACTGGAAGCTGGTTCCACAGAAGAGGAGCTTGATAACTGAAGGCTCTGGCTCCATCCTACTTATTAAGACTCTAGGAAACACAAGTAACCCTAAATTTAGGGAGCGCAGCTCTCTAGTAGGGTAATATGATACTATAAGCGTCTTAAGATATGATGGTGTCTGACCAATTAGGGCTTTGTAGGTGAGGAGAAGGATTTTAAATGATATTCTAGATTTTACAGGGAGCCAGTGCAGAGAAGCTAATACAGGAGTAATTGATACAGAAGTAACTTCTAGGAAATCTTTACAAATGCTGAAATGTAATTTCTATGACAAAAGACTCCTTCCTGAGTGTAATCTATCAAACAATGAGTCAATAGCCAGAGGTTTTTTTATATATTCTGCACCACAACCAGTAATCCAACTGTTATGTGTCACTCTCCACGCGCCAACCATTTTCTTAGTCACATCCGTTGTGTTATGAGTTCATAGAAGAAGCAACTCACAAAGTTCCAAACATGAATGATCAATAAAGATAACAGAATCAAAGAGAAATATGAGACACCCACTGTAAACACGTATATCTCTGTCTGCAACAGTGCCCTCATAGTCAGCCAGCCATCACAGTGCAGATGTCTGCATTTACTTCCAGACTTTGATTTGAGCATTGATTTTGATTGCTCTCCCCTGACCTACACACCAAGATGCTGTGAGTCATATAGCCAGGCCAAATTACCTCTATCAATAACAATATACTGTAGATTGAGAATTAGTGTAGGATACTCTTTGTTTTGGTGAGGACTTAGACAAATGTCACTGATCATCAGTGATTCATGTTCTGTGGATTGCAGCCAGTTCCCATGAGTATGTTGTATGTTTGGGCAGATGTAAGTTATGTTGCTGCTGCTGGGACACTCCCCACCCTGATGACTGTCCTCAAATTAGGTAAAGCATTAGGCAAAGGTACGCTATTGCTTTAGACTTCATGACCAAAGAGGGACCTGAACAAAAGAATGCACGCTTGCTCTGTACAAATTTAAAAGATATCTATCAGCAGCCTTCACTTTTAATTCATAAAGTATTACTGCAAAATTATCATTGCTGAGTCATGTTTGATATTTCTGTCACAAGTAGCATTAAGACAAGATAAACCTATGTTGATTGAACAAAAAAAATCAACATCTCACAATGGTGGGATCTCCAAACCCAACAGATATCAATGGAACAACAATCAGCTTTGCAAAAATAAAATATTTTCAACAATTCTCAGATCTTAGTTAGTATTTGCTGCTTTACTGGCTGAGGGATACT
Organism: Cebidichthys violaceus; assembly: GCF_023349555.1. Taxonomy (NCBI): domain Eukaryota; kingdom Metazoa; phylum Chordata; class Actinopteri; order Perciformes; family Stichaeidae; genus Cebidichthys; species Cebidichthys violaceus. The sequence goes on along the minus strand of NW_027176318.1, from coordinate 3,575,055 downwards.
TTATCATTATTTTAATATTAACTTTAAATGTCAACTCTTTTGTTTTTGTCCTCTTACTGTTGGTCTGTGAAACAAGCCTATTGTTTATCTGTAGAATGCCCTTCTCCCATCATTCCCCTGGTTTGACTGTACACTGTGTCCTCACCTCCCTGGAACAGACTCATTCAGAATTCCATTACATGTTTCAACACCATTATCCCTTGGGAACCAACGTCTGCAGGTACCAAGACAGTCACGCCAAACCTCTCTCTCTCCTATCTGATCCCATTCCTGCTTTCATCCTGTTTTGGAAATAAGGTGCAGACAGTCTTGTTCCAACAGGTGAATATGCTACCTCTGCTCTCACAAGAACCTGCATACCAACACACCAAACAACCCCGCTCCACATTCCTGGGCAAGCTGAGGCACTGCGTGAAAGTAAAAATTCACTGCTTATATAGTTCAGTTTGGTGCTGCAGTATTTCACACTACACCATGTGTTTAAACAGTGACCACAATGACCACTTATCGCTGGCGTACAGAAGACTATTCAGTTAACCTGAGCTATTGTTTTCTGAAGAATGTTCCACACTTTAGTGGTGCTGACGGGAAGAAAGAACAGTGTACCAGCCTTTGATCTCAGCACAGAAATGTTGCCACCCTCAATAAATTACTCTTCCAGTAATTTGTTTGTAGGATTTCATGAGCACAATTGTGAATTAATTGGTAAGAGAAAGGTACTGGATGGTTTCCCAAGTATGTTTTTAGTACAGAGTGATATTACAGCAAGGGCTGTCTGCATGAAACTCATTACTGGCCCTGGATTAATGGCATTCTACCAACAATATTTGTGTCAGTGGTGAGAAGTTTCAGCTCTTTCATTAGGAAAAGTGGCAATACCTCAGTGTAGAAATACTAATGCCAAAAGGTATTATACATTAATGTATTAAGTGATTGATTCATTGATTATATATTGTATGAATAATTTAACTCAATATATTACATAAACAATATTTGCCTTCAAAATTTGGTGAAGTAGAGTTACAAAGAAACACTTGCAGTACAAGAACTTCAACTTCGTACTTAAGTGCGGTACTTGAGTAAATATACTTTGCAACACTGACGGATGTACTGCACACATACTGAATAGTAATGTAATGGCAGATATAGTAGAAGTGGAAAATAGTACCAGCAGGGGCTGTCCAGTGTCGAAAGTGGAAATTTCCTGTTTGGTGAAACAGCAAAGGGACGTTTGAGTGACGCATTAGTTCAACAACATCCTGAGATTCACTTCTTCACTTTTGGTGGGTATTAATAACACAAATTATGTGGTAAGAAAATAGCAACCGGAGACCTATGATTAATTCTTGGGTATTCATGTTTACTGAACTTACTGTTGTTGTTGTTGTTGTTACCTTTAAATGTTAATAGGAAACTACTCATGATTATGGAAGTTCTTTCTTGATCTAAAAGGTCACTTTACTAGCTTTTCACAGTTGATTTGAACACATGTTCAAATGAACTAGCTTCGGAGGATGCTAAAAAGTAGACCTTGATTCTTTTTGTCAAACTACCCCTAAGCCTGAAGACTTTGGACAGCACAAGGCCTCATACGCCATTTGTGAGTAATACTCACAAATATTCTCCCTAAATCACGAGCATGCATTTGCCTGCTGAAAATCTTCATTAGTTTAACCAGTCAATCGGGATGTGTTTACCCAATATGTGCCGAAACCTCAGTATATAATGCATCACACTCCGCTTGCGCTTAAAGAACTAGGGTTACAATTTTGTGAAGTCACGATCAACCAAGATCTTCGTATGTCACGATCTTCGTATGTCTTTAACACTGCCGTGCTGCAGTGCCGTGCTCCCCCCAAGCAGGTTCCCCTCTACCCCATCAAGGACCATCCATGAACACCATGACATAGTAGTTCAATCACCCCAACGCCATTCCTTTCAACAGGTGTTTTGAAGACCTGTAACATGGTTGCATGTGTTGCCCATTTGCTCTCATTGCAGCGAAGCATCACATCTTGGGTGCCGGGCAGCTGGTGGCCTGCACGAATTCGGGTAGGCACCTCCTTATTGGCCTGCTACACTTTTGCAAAGTTTCAGTGGTCGAATGCCTGCTTGTGAGAGGATTACCCAGAGAGTCCAGCAGAGACTGGAGCCTGTGTGAGCTAGAACTTGTCCATTAGTGAATGTGAAGCCTGAATGTGCGGGCGGTGTACCTACTAAAGTGATCAATTGTGCAATTATATACAAAATAATTGCTTAATGTTAATATAAGTGTCTCGCAACTTTTCTATTTTTCTCTAACCCTGGGAAAATGTTGAATGAGAAAAGGACAACACAACACAATCACTGACTAAAAACAGAGCTGAACTGCCTCAAAAGTGGATAAATTGGGAGAATTATGCGGAAGACTTCAATACATAAAGCGTCCCACAAAGTTCCTCTCGTTGGTGACGCTCTTAAACTGCAGCCGATGACTGCTCTTCATTCAGTCATTGTCTCTCTCCAGGGAATCTAACGCATCAGCAGTTCCAGCTTCACAGGAACAAGGCTGGATTTTGTTTAGAATGTCTGTAGCCACTCTCTCTGGGTTAGAGGTTGTAGAGCAACCCTGTGGTAGTTAATGGATGAAAATGGTGCCAGGAAGTTCTGCCAACCTGTCACACTTGGTTCCACCATTCACTGAACTATCTTCATCTTAAAAACACTCAAAGATATAACTTAGTATAAGGGTTAGATAGGCTTTGCCTGACATCACGACAAAAATCATGTGAAACGGACCCACTCAGTTGACTTCCTCCCCTGTCCATTCTGTTACATAAAGAATTAAAGGAGCAGCGTGTAGGATTTAGTGGCATCTAGCGCTGAGGTTGCAGATTGCACCCAACTGAATACCCCTTTGCTCACCCCCTCACTGTGGCCCCCAGTAATGTAAAAACTCTCTCTAGAGCTGGTGTTTGGTTTGTCCATTCTGGGCTACTGTAGAAACATGGTGGTAAATATTAAGGGCTCATTCTAAGGTAAAGAAAACAGGGGTTTTATTTTCAGATGGTTATACACAATTAAGTCATGGTTTTAAATTTTATACAACATTTCTGCTGAAAAATCCCCATAAATCCTACACATTGGTCCTTTAAATAACAAACAATATAACAAATCCAAGAAATCTTTTGAACTTTCTCATAAAACAATAAAATATAGAGGCCTAATATTTAATGTGCATTCAATAAATTCTTCTGAATAACAACGAGCAGTTGAGCGCCAACAAAAGAAACTCTTTAAATAACTTGACAAAAATAGATATTGCACTGCAGTTTCAAGACATTTATGTTGAAAATGTCTCAATTTAAGGGTATTAGATATTATTCTCCCATTAACTTCAATTGATCTTGCTGAAGCTTTAAGACTTTTCTTTTTAAGTTGGAGAGTAGTCCCTTCAGTCTGAAGGACTAAGAAAAGGAAACAGTGAAAGCAATACTTTATTTGGAAGCCTACGTTATAGCGTGTGTTGACATGTGACTTGCTAGCTTATTAGTGAGCTTGCTAACTGGTCAATATTAGCATACCAAAGAAACGCGCATTGCTGTTGACCCCCACATACTCAGCTTTCCTGTCAACCGTTCTTCCCCCAAAACAGAGGCTGCCCGCCATATCTCCAACACTGTTTCTGTTCTCCTCCTCCTGTTTTAGCTGTTTTCATCTTAAACATTTCTCTTTTAGTGTCTTGTACCATGTTTTTAGATCTTTTTTGAACGTCTTCGATGCTCCTGCAATTTATTTTCATATCAGCACATATTTTCATGTCAACATGAGTATACTTACTTCTACTTCAGCAAACACATTGTACTAATACATTTACCTGACAGAGAAATGTTACTGGTTATGCAGATTGAGATTTTATTCCCAAAGTATATAATTCAAATATGATGATGAGAATATCATTAATTATTATTTATTTAACTATCCAGCATTATATACATTGAATGCTCCACCTTAAAAAGACCTGAAGTAAATTGAAGTACATTGTTCTGATAATGAGTAGTTTTTACTATTCATAGTTTTATCTCTCAAGAAGGTTTTGAGTACTGTTAATAAATGCTGTTAATATATCACTTTATTAAGTTTTCATGAGAGAAAATAACCATTTAGATTCCTAATATGTGGTCCGTTTATTCAAATAATTAGCTGAGGTTGTTTTCAGAGATGTGAAAGCTACTGGCGGGGAAATAGACCTGGACGTCTTTTGTAGGTTAATATGTCCTTTATTAAGGTTTAATATGTTTTTAGTATGCATTATGTTAATATACAATAATGTAGTATTCAGTACATATGCAGTACGTTAGTATGCAGTAACATATTTTATGCAGTACGTATGCAGTGATATAGTATGCAGTAATATAGTATGCAGTAATATAGTCTGCAGCACGTTAGTATGCAGTAATATAGTATGCAGTAATATAGTATGCCGTAATATAGTATGCAGTAATATAGTATGCAGTAATATAGTATGCCGTAATATAGTATGCAGTAATATAGTATGCAGTACGTTAGTATGCAGTAATATAGTATGCAGTAATATAGTATGCAGTAATTTAGTATACAGTATGTTAGTATGCAGTAATATAGTGTGCAGTACGTTAGTATGCAGTAATATAGTATGCAGTAATATAGTATGCAGTAATTTAGTATACAGTAATATAGTATGCAGTACGTTAGTATGCAGTAATTTAGTATGCAGTATGTTAGTATGCAGTAATATAGTATGCAGTACGTTAGTATGCAGTAATTTAGTATACAGTACGTTAGTATGCAGTAATATAGTATGCAGCACGTTAGTATGCAGTAATATAGTATGCAGTACGTTAGTATGCAGTAATATAGTATGCAGTAATATAGTATGCAGTAATTTAGTATACAGTAATATAGTATGCAGTACGTTAGTATGCAGTAATTTAGTATGCAGTATGTTAGTATGCAGTAATATAGTATGCAGTACGTTAGTATGCAGTAATTTAGTATACAGTACGTTAGTATGCAGTAATATAGTATGCAGCACGTTAGTATGCAGTAATTTAGTATACAGCATGTTAGTATGCAGTAATATAGTATGCAGTACGTTAGTATGCAGTAATTTAGTATACAGTACGTTAGTATGCAGTAATATAGTATGCAGTACGTTAGTATGCAGTAATTTAGTATACAGTATGTTAGTATGCAGTAATATAGTATGCAGTACGTTAGTATGCAGTAATTTAGTATACAGTATGTTAGTATGCAGTAATATAGTATGCAGTACATTAGTATGGAGTAATTTAGTATAATAAGCCACTGACTTAGAGTTTGATGACTTAATGTCATGCAATGATTCAGAATGATGCATAATTCAATTATTTAAGTTACTTCTGCTTCCAGAAGGTGGGGCTTTGCTATTTGTACAAGTGGCTTGTGTTCAAGCTAACCTCAATCACAGGAATGCAAATGTATTATTTAGCTCTTATCAGCAAGTGAGATAGCTTTGTCACCAGGCTTTTGTGAATGTGTAACCACACATTCACATGGACACCACCCATTGAATGGACATACTTGTACACTCACTGCATGCATCATTTTTTTTCTTCGAGGTACAGTAGAAACCTGACTCCTGAAACCTGATTCCTGGGACTGAGAAGCAGAATGTGGGTAAACTAGGAGAGTGTCCTCTCCTAGTAGACAGGCAGAAAATGAAAGGGCCAGACTGTACATACTCTCATAGTCATCTTAATCAATATTCTTTCTCACAACTGTAATTGTGACACAATGATTCAAAGGAAAACGAATTTGCCTCTTAATTACAGAGTGATCAACTAATTGATTTTATTACCAAGAAATTTTTCTGTTTTCCTAACATATCATTTATTGCAGTGGAATGACTATTGAGTGTCCTCTCTTAGTAGCAAAGACAGAGAATGATGTCAGAGTGGATGGTTTGCCCCGGCCACCCACAGCACAGCTGGCACAAATTATTACGGTGAAAAGGGTTTGTGGAGGATGTGTCATGCTAGGTGATTTACTCTAACTAAGCAGTGGTCTGCGGTGTTTTAACACCAACTTATCATCTCCTCTTGCTTGGAACCTTGACTACGGTTGTTGTACCAACAAAATAAAAGTACCTTGTAGGATACTAACCACAACTTTTGCTGATGGAAAACCAAAAAAGTGAGTCGAGTTGAGTAGAGTCATGCGGTAATAGTGAAATGTGAAGAAGACAAAACAGCCTGCCGGCAGGGAGGCGTGTTGGCAAAATAGAATTTTAGTTACAGTTTTCCAAAAAAATATGAAACTTGAAGGGAAAACATTGTATTCTCCACACTGCTCAAAACAGTTCTGGTGCTGGCTCCATTCTTTGTCATTCCAGTCACATAAAGCATAATAGCAAACTGGTCTCTCAAGTCAGCTCCAAAATGGAGAGTTGACAAGGTCAACAACAACATTTTTTTTTTTTTTTACTTGTTCACACCAACAAGGCCTCAAATAATGATTTCATGTTATTATAAATACTGTACATTCTGAATAAACAAATTAGTTGTATTATTTGGTATTTTCACAGTATACAGGATTTTTAAAATGGTTTGTCATTTCATCACACATTCTTTACCCGCCTACTCACACACACACTCACACACACACACACACACACACACACACACACACACACACACACACACACACACACACACATACACACACACACACACACAAAAGGACCACTGTGTGCTTTCTCTTTAATTAAGCACCGGCACAAAATGGCTTCCACAAAGAACTCAAACTCTGACTGGTTATGACTTTGATGACAGCATGCCTTTTTAAAATGTTTTTTTAAGAAATAAACTTTATTCTCATGTTTAGTACAATTCCTTGTCTTTTTTAATTGATATTGGATACATTAAATAAAGACAACTGAGTGTGAGAGAATGTCCTCCTTTCTTAATTGCTAATAATTAGTGTGGGAAGTTGGTGTTAACTCACAATGACATCATGGATTTATACAGTTTATACGTTGGTTTGTATCAAACTTATCCAATGTTTGATACAAACCAACCTATGCTAAACTTAGAGCATTAATATCGCATCAAACTATGTAAAGACATAGTGGAGTAACGTCTACCTCAGCAGAGGATTAAGTCTCTCTCCCTCTGTGTGTTTGTTGTAATCAGAGATTATCTGTGCTTTGTTTACATAGTGCCTTGTAGTGCATGTGAGTTGTGCATGAATGTACATGTTGAGGCCCACTGTCTGCTTAATGGCCACTGCACTGCACAATGGACTTGCATTTCTGCAGCACCTTTCTAGTCTTCTGACAATTCAAAGCACTTTAACACTACATGTCGTCATTCACCCATTCACACTCATGCATACACTGATGGCAGAGGCTACCATGCAAGTTACCACCTGCCCATCAGGACTAAACATTCACACCAAATTGGGAGCAAGGCCCTTCGACACGGACCGGAGAAGCTCTTAAAGCCAAAGCCAGTGCGGTGACTTAGAGATTCATCTGCATGCATTCCTAAGATATCGACACTATCTGATAGAGGATGCTGACCCAGGCTCTCAGTAAATATACCATAACTGACAAGCTAGCAAAACAGGAAGTGTTGGATGACGCCCAGTCTCACACGCTTTTGTGCCTTCAGAATCAAGGACGAATTTCCTTTTTCTTGGCTCTTTAAACAAACGTGAGAAGTGAAGCTGGTACGCTGACTCCCTCTTAAAATTCTGAAGAGAACAACAATGCCTCACAGCTGTGTGTGTGAGACTTACGGACAAATACAATGTGCTATCAGATATGGGTCTTGACATTTTATTAAAGTAATACTATCAATCAATGAGCTATGACAGCAATGTTTTCTGACAAATGTGCTTCAGGGAAGTATTAACCTTGATAACTGTTCATTTCTTTAAAGGGAAATGCAGGATAACCACCGCTCCACCTGGCTTGATCTTAACTAAGGTGCTGGAAGTATCAAACTGATAGAAGAGATATCCGCACACTTAGATCTATGCAGACTATACTTTATTTGAGCTTTATCAAAGCATACATTAAGGTCCTTTAGACTGAAAGCTCAAATAAAGTGTACTCTGCAGTGTGCGTATATCTCTTCTATCGATTTATTTAAAGGAAAAAGATATGGGGGCTCTCTACTCTCCATGTCATGAACTAACTCTTTTTTTACTGCTACCAATAGTGTTATTACATTTCCCTTGTGCTGTCTGTACTAGTGCTCTTTCATGCCTGTCATTGGCCACTGTGCATTAATACAGTAAATATCAAAGACAGCTGCTTCTTTCCTTTCTTCCAGGAATGGGCCTGGGAAAGTCATTAAGGCAGGACTCCAGCGGGCGGTGATGCTGTCTGACGGAGGCCCAAAGATCTCATACATTTCTATATAATACATCAAACCAGCCAAGTGAATGCAGCTCTACCCAAATCACTTTGCTGGAATTATATAGGATACGCCACAAGATATGAAGAGACCAATTTATTGTGAGACACCTGTGACCTGGCAACATGAATAATAATAATCTAGTCATCCTGTAATTATTTTTATTTCATCAAATTCCAAAAATGAACCCAAGGAGTTGCATTAGATTTCATTTTTTCCCTCTGTTGAAAGGTTGTTGCCTGTAGTCTGCTCTCTGTGCCTGTGTGAGAGTGTACTAAAGGCTCTCACTGTGCTTTTATAAAGTGAAAAGAATTGCATTTGCATTCAGTCCTTCCCGTCAGAGGGTTCCTTGGTATTGAAAGCCACAGTAAGCTGTGCTACAGCTGGGCACCTCACTGCCAGGAAGCGAGGGTGAGGGATAATGGGGAACTGGGAACATGCTCTAGCCCAGTGCCAGACAGATATCCTAGTCAGTTCCAATGAAAGGACTGTATCACATTAAACAACCAGTTTTACCCCAAGTTACTACAAATCGTGTACTGTTTACTGAGTATAAATAATTCCTGACCATTTTGCAAAGCATGTTAAAGTAGTTTTATGTGTAAGTGTTCATTTTAAAGTAAATTTGATGTGAGAGAGAGATAGAGCGAGAGAGAGATAGAGTGAGACCCGCTGCACTGTAACTAAGTCTGAAAAATAAAACTTCTAAAACTTTCCACGAAATGTGTCTGTTTGAGTTTATAGAGGGAGATCTTAAGTATCAAACATGACATAACGTTCATTATTAAAGACTACTTTATTACACTGTTGTATTTTTTTTTAACAAATCAATCTACTTCCTGTTTACACCGGCACCGTGAATAGTCACGTTCGTTTTCATGCGTTTTAGTCTGGACGGAGATGGTAGAAAACGTATTAGTGTGGATGTAGCCTTAGTTAGTTCTGAAGGGCATGGTAGCCCCCGCCATTCAGTGAATGGGTGTGAATGACATGTGGGTGGTCGGAAGACGAGAAAAGCGCTACACAAGTACAAGCTCATTACCATTTACCATTTACGTTGTTCTACAAGTATACACTATATGTTCATGGGAATGCGGTTGTGAGTGCAGACTGGTTTTCGAAACTCTGCGCTACATTGCCACACAACAATATCTTTGGCAATGATAAAAACAGACTAAACCAAAGGTGTCAGTTTTCAGTCACGTTGGAACTTCATGTCTACTGTATAGTTAATACAGTGAAACTCTTCTATAAACACCCCATTCCACAGTTTGAACTCTTTTTTTCAGTTGTGTCTGGAGATTTAGCATGTCTCTAAACAACTGAGTCTATAAATAGACCTCAAGTTCACCAGATGTCTGAAGAGTGGAGGTCCTGACTCATGCACGACGCTGCAGCGTCTGTCAGATCCATAATAAGGCTATGGGGGGGGGGGGGTGGAATGGTAGTAAGACATAGTAAGAATGGATGGATAGATAGATCCACAGATGATTCATCTCTTAGCCCATTTTTAAAATTAGGATGTGTCCTCACTGCCAAGATGGTGACAACCGGTGGTGGAGCTTCATAACGGCACTTCAGAAACCTATGGGTGACGTCACTACGTCCATATTTCATGATCTCAATATATGATTTCATCACAATATGATTCCATTGACAGATGATAAGTTATCATATTAAAATTATTGCCCAGCCCTAGTTGGTGCATAGTAGCTGTGAAATGTTTGTGTGACCATTGAGGCTCAGGTGAGCTCTCTTCACAGCATTGGTAAACCTTTATCTCAGGCCTATTGTGTAGCGATAATAAACGCCTGAAGTTTTGCAGTATGACTTGTAATATGAGTAACTTATTTAATGAAAAGGATTCAGACATGGGTGTTAGTTATTGCAGTGGGCTAGATTCATCAAAGGGATTGCAGAGAGAAAAACAAAGTATAAAACCCTGAGGATCCAGGTGTTGAACTAGTCTCTCATGAAAACGATGCCATGGGAGGTCAATTAGGATCATTTTTGCATCGCATTGTTATTGTAATGTGATGACAATATGATACGAAAGTCCCTGTATATAGCATTTTGTGACTTTTTCACAAAATGCTATTTTAATATCTTATACTTTACAGAATGTTTTGAATCAACCAGGGTATTATCCAGTGTTAATTACATATAATATAGAATAGTTCAAATCAAGAGTGATTTTAATCAGAAAAAATGTAATCACATTTGATCGATGCTTAATAAAACACTCTTCATCAGCTGAGAGTTGGAGGGATCTTTAAGGCGTTCCTCGAAATGCTCCACTTTCTCCATTGAGTTAAATGGACAGTGACAGACGGCACTGGGTCAGTCACTTCTTGGCCAGTTGTAGCTTGTTGGTGAGATAGTTTACTCTGGCAATTAATTGGTCTTGCTGGTGTTTAATGTTCTCCAGTAAGCTCACAATATGAACTTCATATGAAAAATTCTTTGGACAACTGATTAAGACAGATATCACTAAAAAATATGGAAACAGAAAGTTTTGTTTTTAACTGTATGCAGCAATGAAAGGTGATGCGAAGAAAAGAATGCAAAGAGTCACACAATATCTCTTCTTACGTTCTAGCTCAAACTACAAGCAAATAATAGGAACAATAAACTGACTCAGTTTAAAATATTCAATAATACAATTCCAGTAATGCAAACCTAATAATCATTCGCATGGATTCAATGTGGCAGTGCGTATGCGTGTACAATTGCATGTAATGTGTAGGCACATTATGACTAAACCACTTCACACAAATCACAATCATATAAACTAGAAATTAAGCGTCACGGGTTCTTTGTGTGGTGGAAATTATCGTAATTCAGGAGAAAACCTGAATTCATTCGCTGAATGACCTCAGCGGGACAGTCACGCACGCGCACTCCAGTGGCATGTATAATAGCTGTCCTAGTCTGGTGACGTTACAGCCGGACGCTCCTTATTTGGGGAAGTCTCGCGCTTTTCGAGGGCTATAACCATCGGAGTCAGTCAGACTACAGCGAGACAGAAGAAATCCTAGACTAGAAACGGTGAACAGAGAGAGAGAGAGAGAGAGAGAGAGAGAGAGAGAGAGAGAGAGAGAGAGCGGACAGCACACTTTACCTGGACTACTTTACCTGAGAGGAACTTTACCCGACATGGTGACGATAAGACTCTCAGCAGCTCTATTGACTGTCTTCTTTCTCTTCACACACTCGGCCTCAGGTGAGTCCTAATAATAAGACCATGCGACCCTAATGAAGAATGTTTTGTTTTTTGAAATCTTTTTCCTCAGATTACTTTCAGCATCAACAGCAATGTGTCATTTCAGCGTCTGTAATATTAAAGTAAGGGTTGATTACGTTAAATTGCTATGAGATGGGAAAATTAGAAATGTAGAATGTAAAAGATGAAAACAGTGGCCTACAGTAGAAGGAAATACTATACTGCGTAGTTATATATTATAGTAGTTATATATTGTTGCAAATGAGATTTATCTGTAAAGGTTATTCTGTAGAACCATCAACGTCACAGTTTTCTTTACAATAACGTATCTATAAAATATCTTTTATATTTAGATATGTTTTTCTTTGCTACTTAATGCTTGTACTCTTATGTTTATATGTAATACTCGTACACAGGGTCAATTTTAAAACTGAATTTTTTTTAACACAAATTAACTTCTAAGCCTCTATCTTTAAGAAGCGACTATCCACCCTGCACAAATATCATTATTTCAGAATATATTCAAATATTTGTACGTAATATGATCTCACTTTTCCCTGCATGTGTATCCTACCAATTTGAATCAAGATTACTTGTAACACTTAAATGCCCAGGTTCCTGTTCCTACCTTAACGAGGATCAAACAACTAGCTCATTACTGTTTCTGCCATCACGTTTACAACTATAAAAGTCTAGATCTGCTCACTGTGAGACTGTCTAGACCACTTTACTGTTATCCATTCTGATTTTGAATTATTATTTAACATGCTGTCTCTAATTTGTCACATACAAGGGCCTTAAGACGTTGATCACAGAACCTGCACCAGAATGTGCCCTGAATGTGCTCTGTTTGCCCACTTTGGCTAAAGCAAGCGTTGATTTACAACCTGTTATAAGTCTATTGTGTCAATGATTCAGGCACGTTGTAGCCGTATGCAGCCAACACATAGAAACTGGGCTTAGCCTCAGATGTCATCAAAAGAGCCTCTCTCTTGTGTGTTCTTTGGGCGGCACGCTTAGTCAGAAGACTATGGCTGAGCGGTCAGTGTGATAAATTGTGGCTAAATTGAATAGAACTATATGACCAAGGATCCCTTATTAACACTGATAGGAGCAACAGGTTTCACTCAGAACTTTAGGATCATTAAGATCTTCTCTCCTTGTGAGCCCAATAAAGTGCTGGGTTTAAACATTTAGGTTTTATTTTTAATTAAAATAATATTAAATATAATATATAATAATATAAAAAATATTTTATTTTTAGTGTGATCATATGTAGTAATTTTGTAAAAAAAAAAAACACGTGTAATTTAGTGTTTATAAAATGCCTTATAGCCAATGTATCACAAAGCAAAAATAATAATACTTTTATGCATTGTTGTGCAATGTTTTTGACCTTCAACACCACATATTGGGAATAATATTTTACATGAACTCTTTTATTTCCAGGCTCCTACCCCCGAGCACAGAATGTCACCTGGAAATCCACCAATTTTAAAACAATTTTGAGCTGGGAGCCCAAACCATCAGCTGATTACGCCTACACAGTGGAGTTCTCTGCGTAAGTACCTGCATCTAATCCCTCGCCTGTTGTTCCCTTTCAAGAAATGACATTTCATTCCAAGCTCACTCAGGCCGTTTATTTATTCCCCTCAAAGGCACATTCAGGTTGTCAGTGTGTGCTGAAGTCCATTCCCCTCTTACATGATCGCAGAGCAACCTTGAAGGAAAGATCAACGGCAGCAGGGCGTGATAGGAATCCATTACTGATCCAGTAAAAGATTGTACTGGAATGTTGATTTTATGCCAGAGACCTTAAACGAGAGCGATAACTAAAAGGCACAGAAACCTTAATAATTCAATACGAGAAAAATGAAAGAGGCAAGAACAATACCATTTAAACATCTGACAAAAATCCAATTACAAATGCCAACAACTGTATCAATGCTCCCCTATATGTTCAAATCTATACTCTTTCGTTCTCCTTCGCAAAGATTCCGATCCTGCCGTGATTAATTACTGCATTCTGACAGTCATGCCTATAATGTAAAATGTATTTGTTCAGTGATATGATGTCCTGTAATCCATTCTCTTGTGTCTGGGCTTATTTTAATGTTCATGTGACTTCTTGAACTGCTGCAGGGTTGGTGCTAACAAACAGAGGAACCCTCACTGTATCCGGTCCGTCGTGACAGTGTGTGATCTGTCCAGCTCTCTAACTGACCTCAATGCCGTCTACACAGCTGATGTCCTGTCTGAACCCCCACTGGGGGCCACCTCGAGTCTCATCGAGTTCCCTCACACCAGCTCGCCACGATTCTGCCCCTACAAAGACAGTAGGTCCTTCTACTTCCGTGACATGGTTTTAATGTGTTGGAAATAACATTTCACTTGTGCAGCAGTCAGAATATCATAAAATAGTTCAGACACATGTTCAGAGAGGTCAACAGAGAGGTCAACAGTGGAACATAGCTGATTTAACAAGAAAGTGTTTTCCTTACTTACTTAATTCTTATTCTCACACTTTTGGCTATCATTTCTGTTATGAATAATCATCAACTCATTCATTAAGTTAATTAAGTTAATTGCTGAGCTTTGGGAACAAGGTGACATTGCTAAAGAGAAGTCTAAAAGCAGTCAGAAAGAAAACAAAGGTGAGAAGCAAAATGATTCCCCAAACTGTTCCATCACAGTATGCAGACCAACTTTCTTTGACCTGTATTTAGGATGGATGTATAGTATTAAGAGGTGATGTATGCAGCTACAGAGACTCCAAGAGCTGTGATTGGTCAGTTCTGGCTGCTTGTTTTCTGTTAGCATTAAGAGCAACCTTTTTAGTGCCTGCTTTCAATTTGACCTCCAAATGATGTGGTTTAGATTAAGGCTGCAGCTAATGATTGAGTTCATAATCTACACATCTGCAAATGATTTGACCAATTATGAATCAATCATTTGGTCGATGTATTAACAGAGAATTGTTGCCCAGTCATCAAATGTTACACCAACAGTCCAAAATGTGACACTCACATTTGAAAAGCTTAAACTAAAGCTTGTTGCCGAGAAAGTTGCCAATTAATGTTCTGTTGGTCAACTAATTGACAAATATAATAATTAGAACTATAAACCATAAATCAACTAATTGTTGTAGCTCTAGTTTAGATAATGTGGACGTCTGACTGCTTGTGGCTTTTGACCTGTCTGACTTTGTTGCAGTGCTGTCATGTTCACAATACGATACAATAAAGTAATAGTAATGGCAGGCAAAAGTATGAAAATAATAAGCAAAAATTATATTTGAGTTAGTCAAATATCATCAAATTTGCTCAGCTTTTTGGCCTTGAATGTCGCCAAACATGTAGTCATTTATGTCTCTGAACAGTGCTTTATATTCAGAGCTATATGTCCAGATAAACAACCTTGGATCCCTTGTTCCTCCTCCTCAGCTGACATCGGCAGACCAGACTTCAAGCTGAAAGTAAGTGAAGACAAAAAGAAGACCACCCTGTATGTGACGGACCCACTCACTGCCCTGTTTCACGATGACCGCCAGCTGAACATCAGGGATATCTTCTCTAATCAGCTGCAATATAAAGTCACCTATCGGAAAAATAAGAGCACTGGCAAGGTGAGCAACAGCGGACGTTAAAATGTCAGCCTCACACACACATGAATAAGACAATACAAACTACAGCTTTCCTTCTGTGTTGTCTGCAGAAAGTGTACATCTCTCAGACCAACGTCATAGAGCTGACTGATCTGGACCGAGGGGAGAGCTACTGCTTCAACGTCCAGGCCTTTCTTCCCAGCCGCGTCCAAAAGCAGCTGGGAGAGCTGAGCCAGACCCAGTGCTCCAACGACCACAACCAGTCCATCTTTGAAGGTGAGGCGTCCTGATTCTTTTAGAGGTTGCAAACAGGAAACATGTGGAAAGGGAAGTGAATGAGTTACGTCCTTCCTCAGTACACAAAGTGTCCCGAGGAAGACACGCAACTGAAAAGTTGCGTAGTGACCACAGTACTGACACACCAGTTCTCTAGAATCGATTGACGAATGGATGTTATTGGTTGAAAGTGTGTCTCTCTTTATGCTGTTCTTCATTCTGTGTATGTAAAAGTAGGATCTTCTTTTCAGAAATTCTTTTCAGCTCCATCTTGCGTCAGCAATACGTGATTATACCTTTGTAGGTGGCATATTCCTGAAAGTGCCTCTGGGTGGTTATCATTGATTGGTGAAAGAAAAAACACACAGATACACTAGACACACATGTTAAGATCTCTATCAGTCTCACACACACACACACACACACACACACACACACACACACACACACACACACACACACACACACACACACACACACACACACACACACACACACACAGAGGATGATGGGACAATGGAATGAAGTGCTGTGTGTGTGTGTGTGTGTGTGTGTGTGTGTGTGTGTGTGTGTGTGTGTGTGTGTGTGTGTGTGTGTGTGTGTGTGTGTGTGTGTGTGTGTGTGTGTGTGTGTTTATTCATAGTCATTGATGTTGTGAAGCCCTTGGCCTTTCATCTTATTACTTACACAAGAAAAATATCACTATCTTAACGGCATTTTCTGAATATTTCTAATAAAAAAAAATGTAAAGGAAAGCTCTTTAATGTATTGTTTTCTTGTTTTGTCTTCCACAGTGTATTCAGTGGGTGTGATTGCTGCTGCCATCTTCCTCATCCTGCTGCTGATTGGCCTCATCATCGCGGCCACAGTGGTCTGCTGCAAGCGCAGGAAGAAAGCTCTGAAAAGGGGAAAAGAAGGAGTGCCACTCCAGGATGTATAGAGTGTGTGTTCCATCACACATGCACACACAAACGCGCGCACGCACACACGCACACACACACACACACACACACACACACACACACACACACACACAAACAAATACACTGTGGTAACATGCGGTACAGCTGAACCGATCTAGTGCAACATTCCACTGTCAAACACTGGAATCAATCCTTCCTTTCGTTTCTGTGAAACTGCCTCTGATTATGTTAGACATATTTAATCCTTTTATCATTTCCTGCTGCAGAAAAAGACACTGTTTGAACATTCCTACTGTAAGCTGCACACTAGTCTGAGACTGTAATATTCCATGTCTTTCTTTTATATTTGGTGAGTGGTACCTCTGATGACTGTAGATTAGGACTACCAACTGATTTTATTTATTTCATTTAATATCACATTGGACTTTTGGGAGACTAGTGAAATCAAGACCTAGTATATATTATTTTTGTATCTGATGCTTAATTTATTGTGTTTAATAAAAATTAACATATTTGTATATGATGCAATTATTTGCTCTTTTATACTTCAGCTTGTTGCAGATCATTTTTATTATGTGGTGAGATGTTGAAGAGGTAATAGATATTTTACAGAACAAGACCAAAGTTGTATATTTCAAAAAAAGATATCTCTATTTCACTGTCAATACTGTTAAATGATGTTCAAGTCAAACTGGATAAGACATCCTATATGTTTAGCATCTATTTGTATTGTTTAGAATTATGGCAACCTGTAAAAACAGCACCCTAGAGCAGGGATGACAATATTATTGACAGATCAATATTACCAAATATCTGTTCTTTAAAATGACTTGATTTAAAATGATCATTGTGTTGTTTTCATCTGCGGAAGCGGTAAGCAGAGAGAGTCCTCACAGCAACTAGGTATGAAGAATGTGTTTGAAATTCCTGGAAACAATATTTTCTTAAGACAAAGTATAATCGTATGCAGGTGAGAGGGAAAAGGGAACGGTTACAGTTCAGGAGAACAAGTTACAATCACATATGAATTGCTGACTCCCCATGTTTAGAGTGTAACTGTGTGTGCAGCCTCTTCATACAAAACTAAATCAAAAGTAAATCAATGCTTTTCTTTAGATGCCGTTCTGTGAGGAAAATAACAAAGCTTTCCAAGCCAAAGTACCAAGATGTTAAATGTCATCTAAACACAAGCCTCCATTAAAGATCTTTGATCATATCGCTGTTCATACATACATGCACAGCCACAAAAAAAATAGAAAACATATCTTAAATATAAAAGATTATAAGAGGACAATATGTGAAACATACTAGACTTGTGCAAAAGTTAGCACTGTCTCCACCACATATATACACAATAAGAAATCTGTTCTAACTGACTATGGCAGATCAGATCTGTAGATTGATGAAAGGCATCAGGCTGTGCGTGGCGGCAGCTCTGCCTGGTAAACACATTTCCCATCAGTCTGCAGGAAACTGACGGTCATCTGACGCTCGGTGACCTGGAAGTAAGCCAGGCCTCCTGCTGTGTGGTTGACAGGACTGGAGTAGAGCTGCCAGGGAAGAGGAACACTTTCCCTGTGAGTGGTGGCAGGGTCACTGACAGCTCCACTCCCACTAACTACATACGAGCTCCCATCATCCTCTCTGATGAACTGTTGGAAGAGAGATGGACAGCGTCAACATCATCTACTCTAAGGAAAAACCAAACCAGAACACAATGGAAGAAGTAATCAGATACTTTGCGACAATGCTTGCATCAAGTTCTGTATTCAAAACTACAGACATATCAGCAAAATAAACATTTTTTAAAAAATAATGATAATGAAAACATTGAATCTGTGGTTTTCATGAGAAAAAAAAAATTGTGCACAAATCCCAACAATAATAATAATAAATTAGTTTCAGATTGACTGACCACAGATCGAGTGGATTATTAAGAGATATTAGCCGACTAAGACCAAAACAAACGATTATTCAACATTTGTGAAAAAAGTACTTTTATATTTTTGGATTATCAAAACGTATGCATCAATGTGTTAGCAGCATTTCACTGTTAGCTGATTGAAGAGGGGCTCATTTAAACTACTTTAAATTAGTTTAGGTTAGGTTTTCGGTCTATAGCATCATATTATAACTTGATCATACATATATTTTGTATGCAAAAACTAGATCTGCATAAAAAACAGTAACTACAAATGTCAGATTGATGCAGCAGAAAGTACAATATTTCCCCCAATCTGTAGTTATTCAGTAAACAAGTACAAGTACATTTCACATTGCTCTTAAGTACAATACTTGTTTGTATTTACAATATATTCATAAAGGGTTGAAACAAAGGATCATACAACTCCACTAGCATGTCCCAACCTCTTCTTAAAAATACAAACATATACCATACAACATATACTATGACAACTCGGCTGGTCTTGAATTTCTGGGCTTGTGAAGATTTGAGGACCACAAAATGTGATCACATGCCAGCTTAGGTGCAAACCAGCTTTGGACCAATCAGCAACAGGTAAATATTCTTTGTTGCTTGTGTCTTTGGCCAACTGGTGCACTTTTTAAAACGCCAGAGAGGTGGAAAGAGATGCACTTGTGGTTAGTGTGACATCTGATAATGTCAATAATTGAGACAATTGGATAAAATCATTGCTGAGCAGACACACACACACACAATATTCTTTTTGTGACTTAGCAATTGGCTGCTGATTTTGTTGCAGAGCCACTTGCATATCTTTTTAATCTGACAATAAAAAATAAGAAATACCAATGAAATGGAAATCTGCCTTTGTTCACCCACTGTTTAAAGGTGGTGACCCATCTAGTTTAAATAACTATAGGCCAATATCTAATTTATCTGTACTTGCTAAAATTCTTGAAGCTCTTGTGAGCAAACAACTTAAGGAGTTCTTATACACCAATGCCATTTTATCAACCGATCAGTCAGGCTTTAGGAAAAAACATAGCACTATTACAGACATTTCTGTTGCTCTTGACAAGAAGCAACATTGTGCGTCACTGTTTATTGATCTGTCTAAAGCATTTGACACAGTTGACCATGATGTTTTAAGGCTAAGGCTCATTAACTCAGGGCTCTCGGAGCAAGCGGTCGCTTGGTTCACGAGCTACCTTGAGAATAGGTCTCAGTGCATCAGATATGAGGGTCTATCCTCTGATATTGCAACCATCTGTAAAGGTGTGCCACAAGGCTCTGTATTAGGTCCACTTTTATTTACTGTTTATATAAATAATCTGGGCCAAAATGTGGTGGATGCTAACTTTCACTTTTATGCTGACGACACTGTGATATATTGCTGTGCGTCAACTCTTGTGCAGGCAATTGAGGCAACTCTTGCAAAATGCTTTTAATGTTGTTCAAAATGCCCTTTGTCAACTGAAAGAGATTTTTAATCTCAATGGGACTTTCCTGGTTAAATAAAGGTTAAATAAAAATAATTAAATGCAGTACATACCTGCAAATCGTGATCATGGCCACACAGGTACACGGTGACTCTGTATTTCTTCAGTAAGGGCCTCAGTCTGTTTACTAGACAGGATGTTGGTCCATGATTGCCAATGGACCACACAGGATAATGACCAGCCACCACAACATAGTCTGACCTGGGACGAGCCAAAGAACGTGTTCAGAGCTTAATCCAGAGAGACCGGCAAAACAAACTCATTGCTTCAAAATGTATGCTTCTCTTCTTTATAGATACTCGAGTGATCTGTGAAAATAAATGATAAAACAAAGTTGTTCAAAGAACAATTTACTGATAATCTTAGATTTTAAGATCTTAGATTTTAACTTCATTTAGAGCCACTTTGGGAAGATTTTGTATGATTAAGGAGCTTCAGAGTTATCATGATGACATATTTGGTTTGTAGAAAACCCCATTGCGTGGTTTGCTTTCAGCCCATCGATCACTGTCTTCTGCAGCGTTTTATAGAGATAGACTGGTGAACACTTAGTGAACACTGCCACCTCCTGGATGAAATGTTTTTGTTCCATCTCAGGTTTACTAGCTGCCTTACATACCATAATGAAAGAGGTACCTCGACCCCTCATCCATGTATTCAGATATACATAGAATCTTGTATTTTGTGTTTTGAAATGACAGACATTATCAAAACCAAATGAGGGAATATCTTTTTGAAGAATGCTGTTCATTAACCCAGCAGAGTTCCACACAACTAGAGAATATAGGACAAGGAGTGCCAAGGTTGTTCTGGAGGCTTGTGGTGGAACAACACACTGAATGCTATAGGTTTGCATTTATTTGTCAGACATTTGTGTTGAAGTTATAACAATTTGTGTGTTCAACTGTGGATCAAACATGTGTCTGCTGCTCCTGGAAAACAGGGAAACTAATCTACTCTAAAGAGGAGGGATACATTACAAAATGTTTTCATCAAAGCTAAATCAGCCAACATGTTTCAACCACTGTAGCTCTTTGTCAGGGCACTTAAACAAAACGGGTGTGGTCACAGCTTTTTCAGGACAAACACTGAAGGAGACTGATGTGCAGTCACACGTGGGATGTTTTTTTCTTTTTAAAGCAGAGTGTTACGTTTAAGTGACTGCGCTCCGTCCAAAGCCTGCTTAATCACCCTGGTTTGAAGCTCTGTCTGAGAATACATTGGACATGACCCCAGCCTGTCTAACAAAATCAGTCTCTTGGTCACACATACGTCATAGGTGTTGGAATTGGCCAAATGTGATGTTTCTGCTCTAAGGAGAGGGTTGTGTGAGGTTCTCCTCCTAAAGAGAATGGTATGTTACAGTTTCCTCAGCCCCCTTAAAATATGTAAATCCCCAAAAATAATGCTGTGCTCAGAGTAGTCAATAGAGAGGCTAATATTGTGATTAATGGAGTTCAGATATTTATAAATAATCTAAACGTTCAGTCTGGTTGGTAGTGAGATGGTAATCAATATAGTGGCCATCCCAAGTGATACACTGATGGAAAGGGTTAATAGGATTCAAAACAATATTTCTTTTTATAATTTTAAATCATTTTCACATTTAGGTTGATGTTATCTTTAATTTGTGTAACTCAAAGCTCAGTATTCTGGAGTCCAGCACAAACATTTTGTCTCTATATACTGTCGGACTTGTCTGTGCCTGTTCATAGTAGCTCACCTGCTGCTGGCCAGTTTAGACCTGATCCAGTTCCAATGTTGATCTGCGTCTCTGGGGTTCTCTGGTCCTGAAGGCTGGGTTTGGTCGTAGGTGTTTCCACATAACACCACTGTGTCAATCATCAGGATGGTCACTGACACATTTGTGTGCGGGACAGTAAACTGGAGATCATAGTAGAGACCTGGGTAATTCCTACAGACACAACACACACTTAATGCTATACTGATACAAAAAAGGCAGCAAGGAGTGTGGCAACCCAGGGGACTTTTGACAAGAAACAATACAAGTCTTTTAATAAATCATTTAGGGGAAAGGAGGGGAGGTCAAATCTTTTTGGTCTGTTCCAGTATCCTGTGGAGTAGAGCGAAGAGAGAGGGGAGTCCAGTGATCAACTCCTGTGTTGAGCCCTCGTGTCCCCAGTGGTAAGGGAGATCCGTTTGGTTTTGTATTTATTGTCACATGAGTGAGTGGGCGGAAATTATTTTTCAGGTTTTCAGCAATCTATCTTAATATAGATTAACAATCAATGACTGATATGAAACTGGTTAGACTTAATCTCAGGGCAGACGCCCCTCCATTACAAATCTCCATGTAGAGTCCAAGCACCAAAGACTTTATCATTACATATCATCCATTAATAATAAACAATTGTCTTTTCTTCATCTGACTTGCCTCTCCTGATTGAAATGAGTGTAGGAGGGTTGATTCTTTTTATTTCTGTCTGAAACTGTTCCCATTATAACCATGTTGGTATTGTTTGATAATTACCAGCGGTGGGACACGTCAGAGTAGGCCATCTGAGCGGAGATATTGCCCTTGTGGTCGTGGTTTCCAGCAACCAGGTACCATGGGATATCCAGCAGAGAGGGCTGGGAGAAGACACTTTCAAATGTGTGCTGTGAATGAGAAAGCATCAAGACTTCACTGTTTGAAAAAAACCAAAACAAACAAACAAAAAAAACACTCTGACACAACTGTATTGTAAGTGGGAAGGAAATAGTGGGAAGGAAATAGCTTCTAGCCAGTGGAGTTCACTGAGGGTAAAACCTCCGGCAATGCTTGTGGTATAAAGAATACACTACTGGAGATGTAGTCAATTAACAATGTAACTTGACCTCACCATCTGCGTCGGTAATTTCCCCTCTCTGCACGATGTTCTTACACATGGGTCAGAGTTTCCGTATACTGGTCCGCACATTCTCAGCCGCCCTGACGCGTGCATTGGATAGCTGTTTTAAGTTCGCCTGCATACAGTAAACTGTATCTCTCCCTATCGAATAAACCACAAATGATTAAATATTGTCGTGTTCACTGCAGAGATTCTACTCACAAAAACTAGATGAAAATGTAAATAGTAATTGGTGATATATGCACAGCATTAGAGGATTATTATTGAAAGCTATTGACACTCCGTTCTGCAATCTTTAATGTTACATATCGTATTTTCCGCACTATAAGGCGCACCGGATTATAAGGCGCACCTTCCATGAATGGCCTATTTTAGAACTGTTTTTATATATAGGGCGCACCGGATTGTAAGGCGCATAGAATAGAAGCTACTACAGTCAAACGTTTGACTGGGGTTGCGTTATGCATCCACTAGATGGAGCTGTGCTAAAGGGAATGTCAACAAAACAGTCAGATAAATCATTCAGTCAAACTTTATTGATTTTTGATTTCATTCACAATACGGTAACTTAAACGTAGAGGGGAACTTTTCCCTGATTCAGTAAACACGTAAAAGAAACAGTCTGAGTAAGCACAGTACCGGTGTTTACCGCTATTACTTCGGCGACGCCCCTGACTACGGTAGCCGTAATGCTGCAAGCGGTGCGGCTTTGTAGTTTACCAGTCGTACTGAAACATTTTGACAGAGCGCCGTGTACAACCAGTATGGATCAACCAATTAACCAATTGATCCATATATAAGGCGCTCCGGATTACAAGGCGCACTGTTGTTTTTTGAGAAAATTAAAGGCTTTTAAGTGCGCCTTATAGTGCGGAAAATACGGTACTTGGATTTCTATAACCGATTTCATCTGCTGGTGTCCGGCCCTCTCCGTCGCGTTCCGGTATGCAGACCAAAAATACACCCTAGTCAAATCCAACATGCACAACAGTCACTGAAATGTGACTAAAAGGTTTTGATAAAATCATATTCCGGCGATTTTCTAAACTTTCTCTTCATACAATTCCGTAGGACTTTTTTTCTCTCATTCAGAACATGTTGAGGACAAAAAATAAAAAAAAAAAAATCTGTTGTGTTTGTTTTTGTTGCAATTTGTGTGAGGTTGACCCACATTTTCAGATGCTATTGCTGGAGTTGTACCTCTTCAGACGTTTTTCCTTCTCCATGCAACTTGGAACGATGCTGTTTGGCCAGAAATCCCGAATTCTACATTAAGTTTACTGGGGCAACCAGGCCAAACTTGAAGCATAGCTGGGGTTGCAACTAGAGGTCTTAAAAGGTCTAAAATGCTGGACCTGATTGGAGACCTATACCCCAAAGCTGACATGCATGATTTCATTTTGAAAGACACAAAACTGATTTAAAAGGGAGGACATTCAAAACTGATCTGAAATAGACCAGATCCAAAGTAAATTGACTTACACAGACCAGATCAGGTCTGCAGCTGATTGAGGGTCTGCAGACCTGAGATCTGCAGCAATACAACCACAGCCAACCATACCTGGCTACAGTGAATATTTAAGTTGCAACTCTGTTTCCTAATCCTTAACAATGATGGTGTTGGGTGGATACCTGGAATAGGAAACGAGTGTCAACCTAGGAAATTAGTTCAAAAACGTTTTTTTGTTGTTTTTTTTTTTTTAAATCACACAGCCAATATTTTTTCATCCAGATGGTTACGAGTCTGAGTCTTTTTCAGAACTGTACATTTTGTTAAATCATCTTCTTCATATGCTTCATCACCAAACATAATCTCACTCTCCACAATGTGTGTGTGTGTGTGTGTGTGTGTGTGTGTGTGTGTGTGTGTGTGTGTGTGTGTGTGTGTGTTGGCTTTGTAAGCTGACCTTGAAGCGAGGGTCTTCCACATTCTTGACACCACTAAAGTAGAAGTGATCTCCCAGGCTGAGGATGAAGTCCATTCCCCCAGTCTGGGCCAACCTGTCCACCTCTGCAGCAACAGCCTCCTCATGTGGAGTGTAGTACGGAGGGAAGGGAACGCCTCCCCAGTCAGCGAGCCCAACAAAACGCAAAGCAGCTGCGAAGAACCACAACACTCCTCTGTCACGTCTCACAGGTTACATTTTCAGTGCAGTAAGTGAAGTTTCCAACGCATGCCTATGTAGATTTGCCCTTCTGGTAAAGAGACTGCCCTCATACTTCCTGGAAAAACTGATATTGAAAACATCTTGCTTGAGATTAAATACAAATTGAATGGGATATGTAGATATGATTCAGCCTAACATCAAAAGTAGTGGTTACCATCTCCCTATGCTTTCCGTCATCTCAAATCAAGGATAAAATATCAACGTTAAACATTAAGTTGATCTGTGATCACGATTCCTCCTGTGGTTGCTGACACCGTTCCACAGGCCCCAATCACAAAGAGTTAACTCTGTTACCACACTGTTGGCAGGACAGTACCTTGTTCCAGAGTTTGGGGCAGACTCCAGTAGCTTTGGAAGCAGAGCACCAACAGGACACACCTCAGACTGTCCATGACTCTTCAGCCTGACTACACACCAGTTCTTTGTTTCTGCTCGATTTCAAAGTGAAACCAACTTCTCTGCAGCTGAAAATGACTTCCTGTATCAGGTCAGACGAGAAAAACAGGATATTGGCCGAGTTACTCACTGATTGCGTTCATATCTTCGTCTCTACTCGTCACGTGGGTTTCATTGGACTTTGTCCCAGTGACAGCTGGGAGGCTTAGTTTGTACACCTACATATTTTGTTGACATCTTGTGCAACTCCCTGATCATCACGCTGTAAACTCAAACGGCAACACCAGTGGACTCAGCAGTCATTTGGACGGACAACTTGGTGGACTTTTCCCATCGGTGAGTTGGAGAGGTGTTGGTGGTTCACGATGGAACTGCTTTCTGAGTCTCTGAGCTGTCCTGTAGCGCCACCCTGTGGTAAAATCAGTGGTTTATTCGGTCCTGCATTTCCATATTGTGGCTGCAAAAAAACAAAAACATGAAATAGTCGCTGCTAGCAGGTATTTAGACAGCTTTAATAAACAACGACTGGTCTAAACATTTTCCATGAAGATGGGGGAAGAACTAGAGCTCTGACAAAGCACACCTTCACTAACACTTAATCACTTCAATGGTCGGATATGTCACAGAAGAATTATTACCGTTTGATATACACCAAAGAGCAGTGCTAGCAGCGTTAGTGTGAAGTTACAGGAGAGCACACCTTTGACACACATTAGAAGCCTTATCTGGATTACAACACTTCCATGGATCATTGACTCACTTTACCTCTTCGGTTTGTTGTCTCACCCTCACTCATCTCTTAACGCCAAAAAGAAAGAAAGAAAGATCTTTTTCCATTTACTCCAACAGCTTATTTTATTCAGAGTGAGGTCATTACAGCGTTATTATCCATACAAAACAATGGGTATAGCCGAGGCTGCTGCTTTACATTTTTACATTTCTCATCAGTGTCAGAAAACAGAGGTGTTGAGTGATGGCAGAGAGGCTGGGGAAGCGATCAGTAATCAATTGACAAAAGTCATCATTACACTTCAGAGCCAGTCCTCTGCTTCATAGAACTTGTGTAAAATCAGTCATCAACAGAAGTCTAACATTAACATACATTTTAATCCCACCTCCCAAGAAAAATAAATTGAATTTTAAGATCATAATAAGAAAATAACTAATAACTATGAATATTTGCCAATTGATCAGTAATTTCAGGTATAATCAACAAATCAGTTGAACCCTGCTGAGTGACCAGGGAATATTATTCATGGTTGGACAACAAGCATGTGAACTCAACAGCCAATCAGATTGCCTTGTGTTCCGTTTCCTTTAGGACAGCCTTGGGTTTTGTGAATTACTGGTCAACCTGGCAACAGCAAGTGTACCCCAACAATTAGTCTTACAGCTGTTATCTACCAGAACACAGTGTGTTGGGTGGTGGTGGGGGGGGGGGGATGTTTGCTGAATCATGTTAGCCATGTTCATTCGTTAAATCACAATCATTGGTCTGCCTATGACTTTGTGGATTAAAGCTCAGTCAGGCCAGAGAACCTGTGTTCTCACACAGTTCATTTAGGAATGAACTGTGCAACGTTTAATGGAGCAACGTCAAAGAAAACTGGATGAGGCCACATGCTTCAGTGTGATAGCTTCCTACTTTTAGTATGCTCTGGCATAATTCGAGTCCCACAAAAGGTCAGCACTTCCACTACAGTTTGGTCAATGGAGCAAAACCACAAAATGTATCAAAGTTAAAATCTATGCAAAATGTCCTCTGCTCGCACATCCCTACTGCAGAGAATCAACCGAAATGAATTTATTTTTTGTTCCAAAAGTGTCACCATTTCAATGCAGGCCTATCCCGGCGTCATACTCCTCATCATAGTCATCAAGGGCAATCACACACACACACACACACACACACACACACACACACACACACACACACACACACACAAAATGTGTTAAAGGTGGAATGTTTAAAATGCAAGCAGATGGGTGGAGGACTTCTAATTGGTGGGCCCTTGATCATGTGACAGTTTTCTGGGGGTTAGGGTTACATCAGGATAACAGTAGGCTTTACTCCATGAGATATCTACGAGGCTTCTATCACCGTTTGTGCTCGAGAAAATGAACCAGAAAGGAACAGGGTGAAAATGACAGGAAGTAGCAAGTAAGCCTATATCCTCAGATAACTATGCTGTAACCACATGACAACAGCTCGATACTCCGACGCGACAAGATAATCGTCAGTTTCCTTCGTTATTTTAAGGCCTGAAAATCATTCCCAGTGTAACTTGAAATGAGCACCAACAGGACAGCCAGGAGCATGACGTCCAGACAGAATCGCGTTGTGAATACAAGCGTTCATGTTATCATGTGCAGGAACGCAGTTCACTGTGGGAGGGACACGTTTCCTCAAAGACCACTGTGGCTTCTAGCGTAGCGCTACAAGCTAATCTCTGTTACTGATGCGAGACATATTTGCATGTGCGGAGTTGATTAAAACAATGTAGTACATTTCCACCTTCACTGAAACACGTCTTGCGTGTGTTAAACACAACTTAGAAGTTGGCAATATAAGGAACATGGTTATTTTTTTTTAATAATTGCAAATTCATGATTAGACGAAGGTGATGATTTAAATAACAGAAAACATATGATCAAACATTATTTTCTATAACCACTATCTCAAGTGCAAATAATTAGTGGACTGGTTTCATCGGAGCGCTACTTTCCAGTTAGGAGCCAAACTCCACAGTCTCCTCTGTGATGGGCTTGAACTCGTAGTTTCCTCTCCCATCCATGTGGAGATAATACTTCATGACAGAACGAAACAGACAAAGTCAGTGAGAGAGACACACAAGACATCCAACGGCAGCAGCAGCAAGTAGAAACAAGCTAAGGCATCTCTTCAGATGTCCTATCAATCTGTTGGGCTGCCTTACTTACAGAAGTAACAGAAACTTGGTTTGTCACATACACAATTATACCATACAGTGAATAATAGCCCATCATATCATTGAATGGGCAGCCCTGTTTTAATGTCTGATGATCGACAGCTAAATGTGCTCAGAGAAGGAAACGTTTGTCAGACTGCAGTGATGGAAAGTAAGAAAAAGGTGGCTGTGAGAATGGGAGGATTAAAGACATACCTCGTGGTGCTTCCACAGAGACTTTCTGTGGGACACTGTGAACAGGCTGATGCCCACCTGTGGATCAAAGACACCAATTGAGATTCTGTTTTCGACCGACAGCCGACCCTCAATCGTCGGATCATTAACCTTTAATAAGCGACAAGATGCTGCGAGCTCCTCAGCGTCAATGATAACTGCTTAAATCATCACACGCCTGGCATGAACAGGCGACCGAGTCTACAGCTGCCATTCACAACTATTCTCATTGACTTCCTGTTTCTACTGTGTTGTTGAATCAGAGATGATGGCAGGCTGGTTGGGAACTATAAAATGATATCTTTTAAGAAATCTGTTGTTTTTTTTGTTTTTTTAGTTATTTTTGTGAAATATCATGATTTGTTTTTCCTGAAATTTAGCTCCAAGGCCCAGTTCAGACCGTACTGTTCCAGCATGGTCAGGTGATGTTGGTTGGGGACAACAGAGTAAGGTCATCTGTGAAAAGTAGGTATCTGGTTGTGCTTGTGCATACATTTAATAAAGGTCATATCTTACCACATAATCCACTTGAGAAAGAAGAGTTTTCAACTCGTTTTGTGTTATTGGATGATCTAATGGGATTTGGTTATTCTTGATGGCTGATTTCAAGGATGTCTTTTTTGTTTTAATTTCAGTTTGATTGATGCTCAGATCCTCAGGTTCCTCAAGTTATTAAAGTCTGCATTTTGTATTGCTTATTGTTGTGACTTCGTCGATTTCTATCTGCTCTACTGTGTTTGCGGTCTTGGTGGAATTTCTTTGGTCTTATGGTTTGTTTGTACTGTTAAATGCCTTCTGCGTTTCCAGTTTGATAACTGAGAAGTGTTTTCTCATTTATTTACATTCACTGTCAAACCATTTCTTCAGAAATTATTAGTGTTTTTATTCTTGGTTTTTGTATGCAGCTTTTTGGAAGATATTGTTAATGTCTTGTTTGTTAAATTGTTGACCGTGTTTATTGCCTGCTTACATCCATTTGAGTTTTCTCTCTCTCTCCTTTCTTTTGCTCTCCTGAAGCTGAAGAGGGGCGAGTTCTGAATGCGGTTTAGAAACACAAACCAGCAATGGGACTACATGTTGTACTTTTAAAGGAACACTGAGATCTAGCAGCATCTAGTGGGGAGGTTTCAGATGGCAAGCAACTACATGACCAATTTATTTTGGATTATATTAGTGCAAGGATCAATACTCATCATATATCTTTTTCATCACTAAATGATTGCTTTTAAATCATACAAAGTATTGTAAAAACAAAAATAAATACATAAAAAACAGGATTGTCCGTTCTGGGCTGCCGTAGAAACATTCTTTCTAAGCTAAATAAAACGTTGTGATTCTTAGTTTCAGGTCATTATGCACTAATGGAAATAGTGCAAATAGTGTCGCATATTATATTCTATTTCTGCCAATTAATACCCCTAAATGTTACACACTGTTCCTTTATAAAAAAAATACAAATTAAAAAATACAAAAAAAAAAAAGGGTAAAAAGTCCTATTGTCAGTTAACTATTAATTACAACCATCCTCAAAGACTTGCATACAGTGGCAGCTGTAAGATTATTTTATGGACTGCTTCATCACACTAAACCCAAGACCACTAAACATTTACAGATGGTGAAGAGCTGAACCACTGGAAATGGAGGCATTTTCTCCAAGGAGCACTGCCGTTTTAGTTGATGGTGAAGTAGGAGAATAAGAATAGCTCTACTTCCTGTGGTAAGCTGCTCCTGACTCGACAGGGTAATAAAGACCCAACGGCGGCAGGCCTTTTTACTCTCCGAGTAGAGCTGCTGTACGTGTGTGTGTGTGTGTGTGTGTGTGTGTGTGTGTGTGTGTGTGTGTGTGTGTGTGTGTGTGTGTGTGTGTGAGACAGATGAGTCACTTCTGACTAACTGACTGCTGCTGCTCCTAAAGACACTCTTTCCCACTTCTCTCTGTGTGTACGTACCAGTGTGTATATGAGTGCATTGTGTGAGTGAGATGTATACTGGCTCCCAGTGAGGCGGCCTGTAACTTTTGTTAATGCATTTCTGTATGACATGTGTATGCTTCTGTATGGGATTATATTAACTAAATGACTTTTATTTGGTGCAGCAACAGTCATAAAATTAAAAACTGCAGTCATAACTGTCGAGTTTTTTTTAAATCTAAATTAAGCATGATGGATGTTTGTCCAGGTTGGACGAGGCAATAGTTAAGTCAAAGAGGAAGAAACCTGTGATTAAACTTTACTTAAAATTCAGTAATTACTAAATAAGTTCTTTAGTAATGCATAAGAACTGATACGATTATCATTTAAGAACCAATCATATAAGGAGTACTGATAAGAGGAGTAGAGTTATAGTGCTATCCATCCCTATTGAGGGATCGAGGGGTTTTAAAACAGGATATTAAAAATAAATAAAATCAGCCTTTTGTCTGTAGCTGCCAGAGGCATTTAGCTTTGGTTCGTGTATTGGCTTCGCTGAACAATAACAGAGAACCGGTAAGTAAAAAACGAAATTAGGTAAAAGGGAAGTTATCTGAAATAAAAAACACACAGAAGTACTGTATTTGCGTGTGCATGACGTGTTGTTGGGTCATACCGTCCTGCAGTGGCTGTAGATGAAATCCTCCACATCTACACTCACTGCACTGGTGCACTCGTCCAGAATGGCAAACTGGGGCTTGTGGTAGAACAGCCTGGCCATCTACACACAAAGAGACACACTCAGCATTTGCTACAAACAAAGACAGCCTTGTGTACACAGCCTTAACATCAAGTCAAACAAATAATGTTAGTAACATTACAAACAAATCATCGGTTTAAGTTGACATAATGAGAGCTAGTAACTAGGTTAAGGCTCTGCTCAGTGAAAATTTGTATTTGGGTGAAGGGAAATTACAAAGTTATTGGAGTTTTAATGACTACATTTTACAGATTACATGTGAACACATCAAGAGTAATCTGTAAAATGCAGCGTTAGTGAGAAACTTGAATAAATCCAGATGTTTGAAGGACTCAAATATTAGAGATGAATTATGATCTGTTTAGAATACCTCTAAACAGATTATAACACATCATTAAAACTACTAATGATTGGTTTGAATCCATAGAAATATAATCTTTTATTTCCTTATCATTTGAATTGTGTCTTCATAATGAAAAGATTACTTTAACAAAAGTAAAATTATAACATTTTGAATTTGTGATGGTTTACTGACTTCAGAGAGGTTGGAATGACTAACATGTTACTTTGACATGATACACGGTAGGTGTGCGTATGAGCAGGGAGAGGCCCACACCAACCTGACTGAGCAGGATAATCACTTCACAAAATGGATGCGTCGTGTTTTTAGTAATGTAAATCAATCGGTCATGTTTCCTGTACAGCTAGTGAGTCCTTACAGCCATCCTCTGCTTCTCTCCTCCACTGAGGACATCCATCCAGTCCTGGACCGAGTCCCAGCTACCCTCCCTGTCCAGGATGTGACCCAGCTGGACGTTGTCGAGATACTCTTTCAATATCTGGACAGACACACAGACACACGCACACACGAGATGATGCAAGTGATTGGAAACACACAGACAGTGAGAGTGTGTGGGAATGTGTAGTGTCTCACATGGTCAGCGATGCCTTTCCGTCGCTGGTCTTCATAGGTGTCGGGGTAGATGACTTGGTCCCTCAGAGAACCCAGAGTCATGTAAGGCCTCTGGACAAACGCAACAGTTTGGAATACATTATTCCAAATATAAAATAGTTGTAGTTTTTTTATTTTTTTTATTTAGTCTGAGTCATTGAACTGAGCATGTTAAAACATTCCTGTGAGATATTCTACTCCTACATTTTCATGTATACCATTTAACTTGTTTTAATCTTTGCACCAGTGTTTTGATTGTTGAGATATACATTTTGTATGTTTTGTAGACTGCCACCTAAACAATATGTTTATGTATATATGTATGTATATATGTATATATATATGTATATATGTATATATATATATATGTATATATATATATGTATATATGTATATATGTATATATGTATATATGTATATATATATATATATATATATATATGTATATATGTATATGTATATATGTATATGTATATATGTATATGTATATATATATATATGTATATATATATATGTATATATATATATATATATATATATGTATATGTATGTATGTATGTATGTATGTATGTATGTATGTATGTATATATATATATACACACACACACACACACACACACATATAATTGGCTGCAGTTCAGTAAATATGTCATCTTTCTTTTTGTATAGTTCAATTATATAGTGTTTGTTTATATTTGTAATAACAATATATACAATATTATGTGTATATCATACACATAAAACAGTATACCAAGTAGCTGCCAAAAGTCAGAGCTGGAAGATAAGAGGAAACTCTTACCTGTGGAACATAGAAGAGCTTCCCTCTCTCAGGTTTCGTCAGGTGTCCTCCAAACAGAGGCCACAGCTTTAAAAACAACAACAACATACGATTGATTTTTTTTTTTTTTTATGCCACACAGGCAGAACATATGTACAATATTTTACAGACCAAATCCATCAAGCTAAGCAGGTTTCTCACCTCTCCGAGCACTCTGAACAGAGAGCTCTTTCCACAGCCGTTGGGTCCACACACAAGAACATTGGTGCCAGACCTCACCTACAGAGGACACAGAAACACTGACATGGTGGAACACAATACAACAAAACCAAATGTGGTTTATTTTCAACAACTTCATTCATTAATTTGTTCATCCAGTCAGTTAGCCTGTCTGGATGAGATATATCAACCAAGGATGAGCTTTACCTCAAACGTGAGGTCTCTGATCAAAATGTCTCCATTGGGTGTTGCTAGGGGTGCATGGTCAAATCTGAAAAAGAAATAAATAAAATGTTAAAGCGGAGCTCTTGGGGGAAAAAAAACAAAAAAATATGCCAAGAGCAGAATAAGAGACCTACTTGATGAGGTTATCTCTGTTGATAATTTGACCACTCCCAGGCACCAGTACGAGTTTCTCTGCAGTGTCTGACTCTAAAGTGAATGAAATAAACCAAAAATGTGTTCAATGGTTTGTCTGCACAGCTCCGGTTACCTGAGATGAGAACTCATTTCTGTCACATATTTGGTTGTGATGAGGAGTCCTATTTACCCTTCTCCTGCTGGGACACCATGGTGCGTTCATATTTGCCAGCATTCAGCTCCTTTAAGACTTTCATCAGTTCAGTGATACGAGATGTAAATCTGTGGAGGATATAGATAGGCATGATAAAAAAAAATAATATTTGAATTCATCAGAACTAGATCCCAGCTCTGTCTCATTTGGAAGGAAGTGTAATATTTTGTTGTTTCCTTCCTAGATTGTAGTATTTCCATTCTAACACTAATGTGCACAGGCTGCAGCTGCTGCACTCTCCTTACAGAGCTGGTTATGTTTTGATGGAACAGCTTGCGTCTCTGAATCGTGATATTCACTTGTAAATGTACAAATGGCTGTAATATTATTGCAGCTTGCCTTAAAACAAAACCCCCATTAAATTTCATTTGTTAATGTCTTTACCTCACACAAACAGACAAAAAGACTTTGTGTGTTTGTAATTAGCGAGGGAGACGGAATAAATCCTTCTGTCCTTAATGCTCTGTGTTTTGTGTGACAGGGGAGGCCGCACAACTCTCACTGCAGAACGCCGCACAACTCTCACTGCAGAACGCCGCACAACTCTCACTGCAGAACGCCGCACAACTCTCACTGCAGAACGCCGCACAACTCTCACTGCAGAACGCCGCACAACTCTCACTGCAGCACGCCGCACAACTCTCACTGCAGAACGCCGCACAACTCTCACTGCAGAACGCCGCACAACTCTCACTGCAGAACGCCGCACAACTCTCACTGCAGAACGCCGCACAACTTAACACCACAACTGGCAACTTCGGCACTGGAGGTCGGTGGATTTCATCGATTCTAGCCTTGGGACCTTTGTTGCCGACTGAAAATGATTTGGACCCGACATGACCTGGATCCCAGGTGGGGGTCTAGATCACTAGCAACCAAGAGTGAAGACTTCTATATTCTGCCAGTTAAGGCAGTAAAGAAAGCTCCCTCTGCTTCAGAGAGAGATAGCCTTCAGGACATTTCATTTTAACCAGAACTGGTCAAGACGATAACACACACACACACACACACACACACACACACACACACACACACACACACACACACACACACACACACACACACACACACACACACACACACACACACACACACACACACACACACACACACAAAAGAGTTCAGAATGCAAGCTGCGTACTGAAAACTAAACTATTTTCTTTAAACTGAATGAATGAAGAGGCTAAACAGATGAAGAACGAACAGAGCTTTAACAGTCTAAAGAGTGATCCGTATGAGTCAGCAGAAAGACAGATTCAAGATCAATCTACCACAAAAAAAGTGGATTCATCCTATCAAAATGGCTACTCAATTTTAAAGGACCTTCAGATAGATGGACCAATGAGCTTTTTATGTATCAGTTTCAAGTTTTCATGATTTTTTTAATAGTCATCTTTTCTGTGCTATTCTGGAACACTCACCCTGAGAGACGGGTCATCTCTCGGCCAGCCAGCACTATCCTGCCCAGGGCCTGGGACAGTCTCAGGAGCATCCTCCCACTCTGGTAGTAGTCCTACAGGCAAAACAGGTCCCATCCCATTAAACCTCAGAGCCCCAACACATCACTGCAAGGCATTTCCAAAGGAAGCTGTACGACTTTATATGGGGTTTCTACCAGGGAGCCACTTTGGTTTCTTCATTTTACGATGGCATTATTATAATAAGATATGTTTATTATTGTCAAAATTACCTCACACAGTTGTGTGCACTGTATTGTTTGGCAAAGCGAGACGTCCATCAACTCCATTCAAAGTCAAAACTGATGTCTTACAATAATCTTTTTTGGAAAGCATTCCAGTTTTTGACCCTTTTAAATGATTCTATTTTCAAGTTTTATTTTACCACACAAGAGTGTGTGTGTGTGTGTGTGTGTGTGTGTGTGTGTGTGTGTGTGTGTGCGTGCGTGCATGCGTGCGTGTGATTTCTCTGACCTCGAGCAGCTCAGAGTGTGTGCTGTGCAGGTGTCGAGGGTGTGACGGGCTGAGGAATGGCCGGCTAACCACCAGGTAACCCACTACAGTGGCCAAGTCTGTGCAGGAACGCCATGTGGACATATAAGAAACAGAGAATAAAGACACAATTATGTTTTTGACTGGGCCTAATTGTATAAATATGGTTCTCACATACATTCTATTGCTTATACTCAAATTCTACCAAATTCCTGTCATGTGGCCCAAGACAAGGATGTTGAATATGACAATAATTAGACATTTATTGTCATATTTATGCTATAAAATGTTTGATATCCTGTTAAATTACTGAAACAGAGACATGTCTTATGTTGCTCACAGTCACTGTTTACTACCTGTAGTTAAGGATTACATTTCCATAGTTGGCATAATAAACGGACCAGATTATTTTAACCCCTCTGCATTCATGATATCAAGTTTTTCACATCACCTATTTAAACAGTGCAAATACATAAAATGTTATATTTTCTAACATATTTAACACCACAGGAGCCTTACTAAAATGATACTTAATATGAATTATTATTATTGTTGTTGTTACCAATTACATCGGATACAGCAAGGAACATAAATATCAGGAATACGACATAAATATTGTGAATTAAAGAGATACATCTACTTACACTTGGCAATTATGCTGTCCACAAATCCCATGGAGAAGCGAAAGAAGATAAAGTTATGCAAGTGGTCCACCTGGAAGACAAAACGCAAATGTGTTCGGAAGTTTGGAAAACACAGCGATACAGACTTGCGCAGACTTTGTCCCGTCCCCCCCCCCCCCCCCCCCCCCCCCGAGTAGAAACCCATTTTAGAAACGAGTCGTGCCGTTTTTCTGTAAAACACAGCGCTGTCGCTTTCCTCTTGCAACCTGTGCAGCCAGAGCCACTGCTGTACACGTTTTATTCCACTAGGCAACACCATGTTTTCAGCTGTATCGAAGTCGATAAAAAAAAGAAGAAAAACATGAAATGTTGTTGTTGCATGTATAACACTGCCTTCCATGAAATGGTTCAAAAGGCAGAGGACTTGACCAGCTAGAAGTCGTAGACCTAAGGCCTGTAGTATGAAGCAGGATTTAGGGTTAGTGGGTGTTCAGGGTCACCACGGTAGTGTACTTCTCTCTTATCATATTATTATGTGCGACATGTCGGAGAAGGCATTGCCTTACCTTTATAGTCAGATCTAATTGTACTCTAGACACTTTTAACTTCCTCGTAGTTGTCTAAACGTTTGCTCTTCCTTTGAAAGATGTGCCGCTCTGCTGACAGTAGAAATGTTTCTGACTGGTAATATGCTGCAAACAGTAATTTATGCGAATGTGCCAATAGCTGGGTCGAGTTAGTATGTTTAAAACCATCGTTGGGTGAAAGCTTAGCGCGATTGCAGCTGTTATGGTTTGTGAGGTCAGATAACAAAAAGACATCCTGGGTATGTTGAACTTGCTGCGTAGTACAGGCCTCTGGTTGATCCCAAAAGACAACAAAGCACTGCTGCTGCTGCAGGCAAATTAAAAAGGAGTAACCTAACACCCTCTGGAAAGCTTCTCTGTTTTCCAGCAGTTTAACTGGTGATGTACAGGTAAACTCTGGGAAACCACAACATGGTGTGGTTACAGGTGCAACAAACTCATTCTTGACCACACCCACACCACACCAGTCAGAGGTGATACTATAAATGAAGTGATGCAGTCCCTTGGGGGAGAATATTCTAACTTTGTGGGAAATACTGCTAAACTGTTACCCACCAGTTTCTTGAATGTGGAGTATATGGTCTGCTTTTCTCTGGTGTTCCCATTGTAGAATGCAATCTCCTCACTATAGGGAAAGAAAAACATCAATGCAGTGTTACAGTAAACAGCTGTGCAGTAATAGCTTTTTGAGCAGTTGACGCTGTGTTTACCTATTGGTAATGAGGCGAGAGTTGACGAAGCGGTACTCTCCCTCGTACCGCTGCTCGATGACCGTCATCTTGCCTATGGGCCTTCTCAGCCTGGTCAGGAAGAGTCCTGAGATCAGTAGGTAGGTCATCATGACGGCCGGGCCCTAGGTGGGGGAGGGTGGTGGACACAACAAAGTCACTTCCTGTTTAGCAGCTTATTTTTTTACATATAGCTTTTACAGTTCTTGTAGGATCTGCACAGTCGATTGAAGTTCAGCGACATCTTGGCAATCCACTGATCCCTTTACGGGCTCCTAGTCTCTGCGTACCTATTCAGAAAACTCAGACATGCGGACTGTAGCAACAGCTCGTAATACTTTTATTATTATTATTATAACCGTTCGCTCACACCATTAGTTTTATTTATCGTAGTCGTCTCTGGGGCGTACGAGATGAAGCCATACAGGCTAATTTTCATCTGCAGCTCGATGACAAAGATTCTATACACAAGTAAAATATCTGAAAAAGTCATCATGTTTTCACAGTTTAAAATAAATAAATAAATAATCATACAGAAGAAAGATTCTACAATGATGTGAAGTTGACTTTTCTACTGATTTGAATGTGCCCACCTGTCTGTGTCCAGCTGGTAAGACAGTAGTTCATGTGTGAGAGAATCATGGCATTGATGAACAACTTTAAGGCATCAATAGATCCTAATATGTCTGAAATTGGACAAATTTAAATTAAATCTTTTTTTTTTTTTTACTTGTGTTTTGAATGTGAAAATAGCAAGCTTTATGGGGGTGCCCAGTGTGACACATTTGGTCGTTAGCGCCCCCTTTTGAGCAGACCCAGCATTGCGTTTCACCTAGCTGCATGATATTTGGTCGACGTATGTAACATAATGGGACGTACAAAAAAATCCTTTAAACAAACAGGAAGTTGGCCATTTTCTAATTTGATGACGTTTGACCATTTCAAGGCTCCGTACTTTAACGAACTCCTTCTAGAGATGTGACCCGATTGACTTCAGATTTGGTCAGTAAGCTCTTGAGACCGAGGCAGTGAAAAGTTACTAAAAGATCAAAAAGTGTGGCAGCAAAAAAAAAAAAACTTTCGCCATGAAACGGGATTAATTAATAATTAATCACATCCCTCTCAAATTTTGTCAGAAAAGTCTGCAGACATTAATAATGGTTCATTGTGAAGATTGCAAAAATTCGTTAAAGGGCAGCGAGACAAATTTTGATCCTTCGCCATGAACGAATAAACTGATGTAACTCGACTCTGCATCATCAGATCTTCACCAGATTTCACGTTTGATTAAACTCCAGGCCTGAAGACATCTGCAGGCCAATATTGAATCATAGTCATAGCGCCACCTACTGGAAACAGGAAGTTAAAGTCTCTATAATTTGGTTTGCTTCTCTTAGGTAAATCAGATCAACATCAAATTAGTTCCACACAAATGGAAGAAGTTCATAATGACAGCCCACGAAGCTTTTGACCATTTCTGAAACGCTGTTGCTCAAAACAAAAAGGTGCTTTTGAGGAGTTAAAAATGCTCAAAACATGCCACACACATTTAAAGTCCTAAATGTAGTTCTCTCATGCGATTTAGTGGCAAGCTAGCGTCCCCTACCATATTTCAACGACCTTACGTGTTTAAAGTGATCAAAGGATTTTGAGCTTTCATGGAACGACGTGGACGTTTTACATGGTTCACCATCATTCATCAAGCTGCTGTAACTCAACTGTACTTTGTCAAAACTGTCCCAAACTTGACATGCTTGATGAGAGTCATGGCTTGAGGACTTATGCATGCCAACATTAGCTCATAGTCATAGCGCCACCTACTGGCAATCACGGCTGTAAGCAGGATTCTAGAAATACAGCGGTCCAAACACTGAACATTAAAAGGGTTTGTGGTCACACCACCGGAAAAAAAATACTTCTCCGCTATAAATATGTGCAAAGTAAGACATTTGGAGTGCAAACACTGGATAACAATAGTTTTCAAATCACGCATGTATGTGGAGTGTTCATTAATAGTACAGCAAGTTGTTTTTGTTCCTTTTGGACCCAGGCCGTAATGTAAAGTAATTCAATGAAACGTGAAGTTTGGTAAATAAAATCAAACTGCATGCAGCCCAACCTATTCCTCTACAATGGGTTTTTTTCCCCACATGGAACTATACATTCTGCCATTTCTCCTTGACTCCTACCACTTAGCAGTGGTTTTCAAAGCTACCTGCACAAACAGTGAGACCTGCATTTACTTTGACAGTCTGTTATGTTACAAACACTAAAGTGAGTTTACACACATTCAGTTTTTTTGTGAATCTTTACAGGCTTACATTTGATTGTATTTTGAGCCATGCTGGCAAAATGATATGGCTATGTCATTGGTCGACACAGGAATTACCGTTTAACTCGATGGGCTGACGGTCACGGAAATGCACGGCGTGTGTAAAGGTGTGAGGGCCTGATCGATGCTGCTTGCAGCTTTAATTTGTATTGAAAATGTATTCACTAATAGCTTTAATGACAAATGTTACTTTAGCCTTCTTGAGCTCTTTTACAACTTTATTACAATGTGGCTATCAAACCTTTCAAATTCCACCATTTTCTTGAGAGCATCTTAGGAGCATGGTATCATTCCATTTCCATAGACTGAATAGATCATGCAGGAGATAACCTACTTACCTGAGCACCAATGGCACTTGTCAGCTTAAAGATGTACAGACCGATATCCAACAGAGGCTGAAGGACACACAGATTTACAAATTATACTCTTTTTCAAACTCAGCAATATCAATTATGTGACAATAAAGCAGGACACTTGGAGCTCTTCGATATTAGCACGTATCCTGTACCAGCAAAAACAGCTTGGCTAACCTAGCATCGCTTTTTCCCCAGGCAGCAGGAGAAGCTCAGGACGCTCATATCGTAATGTATGGGCTATAGAGTCTACGGTTTCTGGAACTTAAAGATTTGGGGTTGCTTGGCAGGCAGTAAGGTGAGGGCAAAGATACCATGTAACCTCTAATTCATGCCAAATGAGGTTCTGTAAATCTCCAATTTCCAAATATAATACAACTCGACTACCCTGGGAGAGTTACAGTGAATGACACATGGATGAAGGTCACTGACATTTTCAACACAAAAACATTTGCATGCCTGGGGTACATTGAGAATTGGGCCTGCAGTGTATGTCATAAAGAAACGGTAATCTGCCTGGCACAGAGAGCTTGAGCGATGCCACTTAAGTTCATATCATTCTATAACAAAGACTCACACAGCACTCCGCTCCAATCATTTAAATATACGTTAGAAGATTTTTGAACATTATTCATTTGAAAGCCAACAAAATGTGGTACCTTGCTGAGGTTAGAGTAGAGGTCCACCACACTGTTGCAGAATTTCTCCACATCCTGTGTCAGTAGCTGGTCTGCATTGGCTATCCGGTTGTCCAGGTTTCCCATTTTGTAGTAGGTGAAACCTCTGAAGAGCCAGAACACATGGTGAAGACTCAAAAACAAACAAACAGGAAACACACAACACATTGCCTCCTTGTGACTTAACAGTGAGACCTGAATAATCTGTCACAAGTTCCAAATACCTCAAAAACGTGGAGATCAAAGGTATTCTAGAATGACCCCTCCATAGAATAGGTCCTTATGTTGCAATGTGCAGCTACATTTCAGTTGACTATGAAACAGTCAGGTTTGGGCTTCTGGATTGAAATGTTTACATGGTGAGGAGCTTCATTTACTGGTGTCCGGATGACGAGCGCCGAAGGTGCAAAGTCACCTAGAGTTTAATGTGCTAACCTCAACAGATGTCAAAACTCACCTTCTGACCTTTGGTTCTGTATTATCCGTAATAATCTGGGTTTTTTTTTTGCATTAGCGGTAAAAAATAAACGGACTATGACAGAACAAATAATTAACTTTTGATGGAAAGAGCTCTCCTGCCCACGAAACCATTATCACGTTTATTTACCAGATT
The DNA here is from genome assembly GCF_023349555.1 of Cebidichthys violaceus. NCBI lineage: Eukaryota > Metazoa > Chordata > Actinopteri > Perciformes > Stichaeidae > Cebidichthys > Cebidichthys violaceus. The sequence continues at coordinate 3,533,554 of NW_027176318.1, read as the reverse complement.
TTTGGTTTACAGCTGAGTTTTGAGTTTCCTCCATAACACGACATAAATACAAATCATTACTGTGACTTTACCCAAACCATAACCCTACACATACATTAATGTTTTTTTCTTGAATCTGTCTTTTCTGTTATTCATTATACCAACCTTCCCTTTCTTTGTGCATTTCATTTACATGCATTATAGGTTGTTAAGTTTTGGCCTGGCATGAGACGACATGGGCGAGGGCCAGGGCCCCTCAAATGACATAAAAACTAAAAAGAAAAGACAATGATGATAATTGACTGGCTACTTCCCAGAGGGTCAGGGGGCAGCCCATTTTGAGAAACAGGGGAAACCCTGCAACGGACCAGCTCCATTCTGAAGGTCTGGGGTCGTTCCAAGGCAATGAAACCCAAAGGTTAAAGTCAAGTATCTTAATACAACCAACAGGGTGGACCCCCGCTAGCCCACACCGGCTGAGCTTTACGCTTCCTAATTTATTTATCATGTATGTCATATGTCTCAAAATGTTATATTATCTGTATAATTTGTTGCATCTTTGTTTAGTCACCATTTTATGCTTTGTCAAATTGCACAAAAACTTAAAAATCACATAAAACATGACCCTACACCACTAGGCTCATCAAAGTTCAGTGGTAAACATGTGATGAGGTGCAACTAAAGCACAATGAAGGTGCACTGGGCCCCGTTCCAGAAAGCAACTTAAGTTAACCTTGAAATGAGGGTTTTCTAATCCAGAAAAGGAGGCAGTTTAAACTCTGGCTCAGTTGCCATAGTAATTGAACCTTACCTAATCTCCAACAGGTTATCTTAAATTAGCAGAGGTTTACTGTATGTCAGAATCAAATGTCCTGGTTGGACAGGTGTTTAGAACTAAAGTTACTGCTTTGATTGCTACGTGTCATTTTTATGAACAGCATTGTTTTGCCCTCACATTCAAGTCACATTTCAAGCTTTGCTTGTACTAATTTTTTGAGAGTGTAATGTGTTGGTTTTTTTAACGTAAATGTATGTCAGCACAATTCCTATATTGATGATCATATTTTAATATGTTTGAGTGAGCAGGATGGTGGTGCAGCTGCAGAATGTAGTTTGAAAGTAATTTATTTCCTTATTAAATAGACTGTGTATAGTCTAAATGTGTTCTAACATTTCATTGACTGTGTTTAAATGTGTTAAAGTAGCTGAAATAAAAACCAGTGAATGGTGTTCAGCCAAGATCCAGATATATGTCCAACATTTAAAATCCACCGTATTTTAACCCTTTAAATCACCCAACACATTATTACTCAGTCAGACTGTGAGCTTACATTCATGTCTCGAATATCTTCAACTATACATTTCATCTTAAAATTGCTAACCCGTGTTTCGTTCCAATCAGATCAAATATAATAAAAAGTAATGTAGGTTATAGCCTATTATACAATCAGATACAACCACTTTATCATCTATCAAGGATATGCAAGTCTGGTAAATAATAAGATGGATGACACTGAATGAACCTGTATTGTGTTAACTTATTGACAGTTTTCTCTGGTCTGGTCTTTTAATATAAAATCGGCACAGTTTTCATATACCGGCATAATATCTCTAATTCCACCGGATTAAAATGGAGGCCCTGCCGTTTATTTACACGTTGCCATGGTGAATCATTGTATGCAGCTCCATTGATGGCTTTTTTCCCCATTCACCATGCAAAAGCTTAACTCAGAGTAAAACTCAAGAGTTGTCCGAACAAATACTGATCAGCTGTTCTGGAACCGAAAACTCAAGAGTTTCCCATCTCAGAGTTAGTCAACTCAGAGTTTGTTAGATATGCTTTTTGAAACAGGCCCTGATGACTTCACAAGTGTGAATAAAGCAAAGCGTATACATCCCTGGTGTCCCCATGAAGTTCTTAAACAAGTCAAGTGGGGAGACCTATTAATGCGCCTGATGGTTTGTTACACAGGACCATCAACCATGGGATGAACCATCTGTCAATCAAACTCCAAGCCAAACATCTTTTCCATCGACAAGCCTTCCATGGGTTTTTTTCCCCACTTATTTAATGAAGAAATACTTTCCAGGTCTGATATAAGTGACGCTACTACAGCAATGAACAGTTGTGCCTCTCTCTCTCACACTCACACTCACACACACACACACACACACACACACACACACACACACACACACACACACACACACACACACACACACACACAATTTTGATTTTTTTTTTTTAACTAAATGGATTTGTGTGAGAATCCAGCTGCCGTGCAAGGTACACCTACTATTGCTTCATTGCTTCGCTTTATTTGATAAATGACAAAAGATGAAGTGATTATCAGAAGGCGGCATATGATGGGAAAGCAGCTGTAGTGTTGCCGTGGTACTTACTGCAGGTACTGGTCGTACAGGTTCTTAGTGAGCCTCTCACGGAACCTCAGCTTCAGCTCGTACAGACCCAACTTCAGGAAGTTGTTCACCAAGGCTATCTGAAATGACCGAGTCACACTTAACAAACACGTATCCATCGCTCACCAACAGCTCTTTGCTTCACTTCTACAATCCTTATAGCATTCATGCTGAGCACAGGACAGGGAATGAAGAGAACATGCAAAAGCTAAATATTTAGAAGAGAAATACAAACTCACAAGAATTAGGCTGGAGATAATCTATGTTTTTCTAATGGTCAACAAACCAACGGTGAATATATGCGGCCAGATGAATGCACACAGAAGGATTTACAAAATGTATTTTGTGATTTATATATAAATGACTCTCTACAAAAATACTGATGAATTTACTTCTGATGCACACACACACAAATATTCCTCGTTTTAAAATAAATGCAATAGAAATCTACAAATATGTATTTCCATCAAAAGCATATTTGGAGGTTGATACATTTCTATACAAATTGTTGAACCTGATTTACAAACGACTTGTCATGTGTGAACTTCACTGCATTTGTGTGGTTCTTTGAGAGTCCCCTGACGTCACATAAGTGTGTATCAGTGTGCATCTTCCTCTCAGCCATAGAGCTCCATTAAACAAACGTCAATGAGCTACACTGATGAACTGGTTGACATGTCCATCATTACCATGAACACACTTTTCTTGACGATTAAAAAAAATATATATAGAATATATCCAGCCTTATCATTTAACAATGAGGGGTACAGAAGTAGATTTGCAATAACAGTAATAGACTGCTCATGTTAGATCAAAATAATAACAATGCTAAATTGTACTTTTAAGTGCATTAAATGATTAAATGAAAATAGTTAACCATCACCACAGAATTAGTAATTACACAGTAGGAAACAGAGTTTTTCATATCAGGTCTCCTCTGTAAACTCTTCAGAATATTTAACTGCCCCAAATTATGTGCAGGAGTACGAACTGACACTGAATTACAGAATCATAAAAAGCACAGAGAGCAATTAAGATCACGTTTGTGACAGAGCATACAAAGTGTGACAATTTCTTTTTAGAAGTTAACAAAAATAAAAAACACACTTACAAGTGGCATGAATTTGATAAAGCTGTACAAGTAGGTCTTGAAATCTTTTGGCGAGCGACCGATAATTGCACTGCAAACCACAACATGTACAGAGATGAGCAAACGTTTCTAAAGAGTCAGTGGGACAAATGGAATATATTTAATAATAACATAATATTGATAAACTTCCGTTTCCTTTGGAACCAGTGCAGCTTGCTTAACAGCCAAAAAGCAGACAGTAACAGTGGAGTCCTGACAGATAAACTCAGGAATACCATTCAAATGATGTATGCCTGTGTTATTTCTTAATGTTGCACACTGACTTTTTGAACAAATATTGGGACAGCTGTGGAGCCTTCAAATCCTTTCATGTGAAGCCTAAAGAACTACTATGAAATCTGATCTACAGTATGACTGTAGCTGTTCTTATATTATCATCTTTCTTATTGTCATCAAAGCAGCGCTGTACTGGGAGAGAAATAAAGAAGGAATAATTTGACATTTAGGAAGATGGTTTAAAAAAAAAAAAAAAAAAAAACCCTTTCTAAAGTAAAGCGGTCCATGACTAATATGAAAGCATTTGACAATCTCAGCGAAATTCGTCAAAAGACTATTGTGGCAGAGGAGGATCCTGCACACAGACCTGAGAATTGTCCTCGTTGCTACTGATCTATGGAAGTTACAATGCTGAAATATGCCAATAAAAATCACAACATCTAAATAAAACTCAGTATATTGGCAGCCGTGACAATGATATGATGAAAAGGATTCATTTATCATTGGGTTCGTCTTAATTATACATTTCATTTTTGTTTCATTGATATCATATTTAAACTCCAATTCATTCCGATAAGGTGCTACAATTCTCTGAGTTGAATTGTTAAATCCCTCGTACTTCAGAACAGATCTAGTTAGTGCATGAGCCAGCGGAGTAACACGCACTTTACCTTTACGCTAACTTTGCTGCTTTATGCATTTTCAATTAAATAGTGATATTATT